>NW_028281075.1:953125-1121250 GCF_059751285.1 Brachycentrus maculatus | reverse complement strand
AAAAAACACTTATATTTATTTGCCCCCCTCCTGGGAATCGAACCCGGGACCTCCAGAACGGTGGACGAACATGCTGACCATTACGGTACTGAGGCGGAAGAGGATGTTTTATTTACTGCAGTAAAACATCTTTGGAACACAAAAAAAAAACAGGAAAACAAAGCATAATTTTATTTTTCTGTGTACGCAGATTAATTTAATCATATTTAGAAAAATGCTAATATAATTATTTCTGTAAACTCTTTCTAATTGCTGATAAATTACCCAAATGTTGTAAGTCTACTTTCAAATAAATAATATACCAGATTGTATGAAAATATAAATAGAGAATAACTAACCTTTAGTTGTGCCATGTTAGAAACCAAGAATTTATACCCAAAAGGACAGTAATTCAGCGCTACATGAAAACAAATGTCGTATTTTCCAATGAAATTCTTAATATAATATGAACAACACAACAACAAGTTGACCAGTTTTAACGTTAGGTATTCAGGTATTGCATTAATAAACAAGTTAATATATGCAAACATCCAGTTTTCTTATGGTTTACCTACTTTTGGATTATTAATTGTAAAGAATTTAATCGTTTCATAGAAAATTTCTACAAATTTCTATATTGAAATGAAATTACCTAAAAAAATCTGAGAAAAAATCTGGAAAAGTCTGATAAAATAATTGAAAATAAGTATAAAAATACTAAATTTTCTAAATCTGATTTATTTATTCAATATCATTTAACATTTAGTTCTTTCAATATGAAAATCACAGCGTTGGCTTCCTAAACATTTCTCATCTGTGACTCATGTCAAAAATCATTATTTTTCAAGAAATATACATTAACGTATTGTCAAAAATGTATGATTTTCATAAAAGGCATTAAAGTGATTTGACATTTTGTTTCCTGCATAATTAGATCCTTCTCGATTCAAGGAGAACTACAATGGAATAGCAAATGACCAATCAGACTTATTATAAATACCACACCTGTGACCTCTAAAAGATGGATAATTATGTTGATTAACAAGTTTTAAAAAATCTTAATACATACTTTGTATTAGTATGTGTAGGTTTGGTAGTGGATAGGATCCATTTAAGCCTGACGATAATCTTACCATTTATTTGCATGTATGCATCTGTCCATCTTCATAGTGAATAGGTTGGGGCATTTGACTACGATTCAGAGGTTCTAGGTTCGATTCCTAAGGAATTTTAGCAAATAATATAATCACTCTAATATTAATTAACCTTTTGGCATACCACATATCGCTCACTCCTTTCAAGAACTTCATAAATAAAAAGTCGCCAATTTTCAGTTGTGCATGTTTGCGGAATGCCCAGAAAATTGTACTTTATCCCAGCAAAGGAGGCATATTTTTAACTAAATATTTACCCGCTACAGGGCAGAAAGTGTTTTTGCATTTTGAAGAAAAGGTATTGTTTAATTTTTTTTAAGAGAAAAAACCTTCAGGTTTAACCTAAAAAGATCTGTTACACAGTAAAAAGTTCAATAAGTGGCTTGATATTTATTATTAATAAATTGTATTATATTTTTAAACTTAACTTAGCGATATGGGCAAAAAAAGGCCTTTGCAGGTTCGCCTGTAGCTGGTATGGGCACCCGGCAAAAAAACTTGACCTTTTTCCAAATTAAACCTTCATTAACACTCATCAGTCAAAGGGTTAAATATTAGCCAGGAGTGGTACCTGAAGCGGAGGACTGATCGATCTCCTCGCCTTCTTGAGATTAATGATTAGGTTGCTAATTCAATGTAGCGGAGTATGCACTATTGGCCGCAGACGAAGGTCAGAAGTATTGGGTCATCCCATAAGTGATGCAGTTTTTTAATTACATGAAGTTAGAGATCTTAGGATATGTTAATATGTTACCTGAAATATAAAGATGATTTTTATTTACAACTCGGAAGAATAAAATCTTGTTTACACCGAAATGTAAGGAATATTCATCAGATATGTTAATTGGAAAAAGAACAATTTGTACATAAACTTTAATTAATTATAGCCAATACTCAATTTGGTTTTTGGTTTTTGTGTCCAGCAGTGTATGTATAACAAAAAAGATTTCAATAAATAAAACCACATTGATATAAATATTTTATTGTATATTGGAATTTGAATTCATTGTTTTCATAAATGTGCAAATTAAACTAAGAATATTTAATAAAAAAAAGTAATTCATGAACGTACTGAAATAAAAAATTCTGTTAACATATTCTTTCTCGACACAATGTTTCAATATATATTTTTTTACTAGATATGTAACTTGTAAACATAGTCTCTTTTAAGTATTATAATTTTTTTAAATTCCATACTATCTATTCCAGAAGGTTTAATGAAAATATTATTTAGTATTCATTGTATCGGTGTTCATTTTTGTCAATTAATGTAGGTATACATTAAATATAAATACAAAGCTATACTAGAATAAGAAAATTGAACATTTTTGAGTACATTTTAAACAAGATTATCATGAAATAATTGCTTTTACAAAGTTTATTTTCACTTTATTTTAAGTTGATATACCTGTATATGAAGTAATATAATATTTATTTTCACCTATAAATATCTTACAATAAATAGTAAAGCTAAAAAATAAACATGTCTTGATAATCCGTTATTTCTCTGCCATCTCGATGGTGCCCCTTCTGGGAGTGTGAAGTGGACAGGGTACACCAAGCTGACGATGAGGAGGCTTCATTAATGCGTTCCATCTGGGGTTGGCGGCGAGCCATGGATACCTATATAACACAAGTCAAGGTTATATTGCAATGCATAAGAGGTAACAGATCCCCAGGAAGACCAAGTAAACGGTAGAAAGGTAGCTGGTCGTCTACGTCCCAGGAGCGGACTCCGAGAACTGTTGTAGGACACAGTCCTAGCAAAATAAGAAGAGAAGTTTATATTATAGTTTTAAAAGAAAATAAAAGGTACAAGGGTTGTTGGTACTCCGTACCGTATTTTACAGACTATAAGATGCATCAGACTATAAGATGATTTCAGGTGCATCTTGTACTCAAAATGAATGTAAAAATGTCCAGTGTTTGATTTAAAATTCCAGCCAGCCTTAAAAATGGTCATATATTTGATCCCCCCGGAAACCTATCTCCATCTGGCAACAGTAATGGGAATCGTACAATAAAAAATGTAGCCCTCCACACATATTTTGCAGTACACAAAAACACTCTACAATAATGCAATGTTTTCTGAGGCGAACACCCCACGACTTCGACGAGCATTCCGCGAGACCCTCAAAATTCGGGGAATTTTAAAAGACAGTATGGTTTTATAAAGTTTTTTTTTTTCAGAAAAAAATTATTCTTTGAAATCTAATAATAAACATGAAAATGTTATTTAAAAAAAATTGCTTAAAAATTAAGGTGATCCACCTCATTTCTTTTTCTTAATTTTCAGCCACTACAGCATTTTACGGGCTATAGTTCATAAAATACGGTAGTGGCTGAGATTACTGTCATTTTAAAGATTACGCTTTCGGAAAAACTTCAGTTTTTTTATTATTGAATTTATATTGCCATGCATTATGATTAGCTTTGAGTGCCAGATTTTAGTACACTTTGTGTAAATTTAGTAAGTGATAGTAAAACATTTTATATTATTATACTCGCAATACGAAATAATAGTTGCATTGTGTTTTACACGCTTAAATTGTGTAGTGTGATATTTTCTGAGATATAATTTACTTTTCTTGCAAACCGGTATAGTTAGTACATATATTTTAACAACAACAAAAATTACCGATAGTTGGATGCCTCCTGGTGAAGTTGAATTGAGGTCATTAATGGCTCTTGCTGCAGCTTCTGGTCGTTCGTATGTAACAAAACCCCTGAAAAATCATTAAAATAATGATGAATAAATAAATTGTGTTCCAAAAATAATATCTGTAGTAATACTATATATCGCTCACTCCTCTCAAGAACGTCATAAATCAAAAAACTTGATTTCTCAGGAGATGTTTTCAAAGTTTTAAAATATAATACAATGTATTAAAAATCAATATCAAGCCACTTATTGAACTTTTTACTGTGCAACAGATCTTTTAAGGTAAAACCTGAAGGTTTTTTTCTCCATTTGAAAAATATTTAGTATATTTAAAAAAATAATTTAACAATACCTTTTTTTCAAAATGCAAAAACAACACTTTCTGCCCTGTATCGGGTAAATATTAAGTTAAAAATATGACTCTTTTGCTGGGATATAGTACATTTTCTGGGCATTCCGAAAACATGCACAAGTAAAAATCAACGATTTTTGATTTATGACGTTCTTTAAAGGAGTGAGCGATATGTAGTATATTGGTAGAAGTTGATTGAAAATTTAGTAAAAATGACCCACCGATTTTTTTCAATTTCCATTGAAATGTTTACTATAGTTCCTATGGATGACATGTATTTTCGGAGATGTTCTTCTGTTATTTTATGTCCCGAAACAAATACAGTTTTGGGTTTCTGAGGTGTTTCAACACGTTCTTCCCTATAAAATATAAACATGACAGAATTAAAAGCCTTCAATATAAATATTCAAACAATTTATATGGTCAAAAACACATCAATATTGCAAGTACATGAAACTTTTTTTACTCTGGTAAATGTATCAGTTCTGCTTTTTGCCATATTTTATGTAAAATTTTGAAACGAAAACATATACATATTAATTTTCAATGCCGAACAGTTCCGTATTAAAATTTAACAGGAGAAATGATTTATGGTTCTTGTAATATTTGCTTGAAGTATTACAAATTTTATTACATTTGCATAGCATTGCATATAGCTGGAAATATTTGTTACTTTGCAATATATTGGAAATTTGAAATCCAATATTGATTGGAAAATATTGCCTTGTTTATATCTTTTTAATCAGAGCAAAACTGGTTAAACGCCCGTATAACTAAATCGAAAATCTTTTAGAATTTTGTTTTTAACCACTTTTATTTCGGTACTTTTCTCCAATTAAGTAGTGGGTAATTAAGTGAGGTTTGAAGTGAGCAGGGTGGAGCTTTTATTACTATTATTTCTACAAATAGGAATAGAGAAAGTGAATTAAAAAAGATGGCTATTACTTAAATTCAATTGGATATTAATTATATACAATTTTTGTTTTATTGCTTTTTTAATTTTTTAAATCTCCAAATTACGCAATGAGTTTAAGTTTTTAATAGAATGTAATATTTTGATGGTATTTTTTAAATTAGAAGAATGATTATAATTTAATGTGTTCGGCTAATTCGGAAACATTATCGTTATTTTGGCATCTTGTGTGTTGTATTGTATCTTTTATTGTAATTTTAAAATTATGTGTTGTTTTACCTACATAGAATATTGAACAATCTTCGCAAGAAAGTTACCCGATTTATACAAAACATCAACCTTTTATTTGAATTTTTCAAATATTAGACTAAATTATTTCTACCAAGGCCCAGCATTCGTTAAGCCACAACATAATTTTCTCAAAATCCAGGTAACATTTTACGTAGTTGATTTTTTACTTAAAACACCGTTTTTGCATTTAAGTTTTTCTTTGAAATAATTATATGGTTTTGAAAAGAGAAGAGCCATTGAAAGGTAAGGAGTTAAAAAAATATATAAAAATATTTTTTCTATATACTTTAAAAAAAAAAAAAAACTACATTCATTAAAAAAAAGGGCATGAGCAGACAAGTGACCCCTCCGGTGGTCTCTGGTGGAATAAATGCGACTTAACGAATGATGGGCCTTAAGTTCTAAGGAGGTAAGAAAACATGCAATTTTAACATTATAATGGGATTGTGAATGAACATAAATTATGTAAAACAGACAGCATTTGGTGTCCCATTTTTTTTTATACGTTGCTTACTTTTCTCTGGCCCCGACAAATGTCTCGTAAAGGTTATTAACCCTCGGGGGGCTTTTCTCATCGGGGGGCTCGTGGGCGGAGCTGAAGGGCTGGTATGAAGCTGCTCCTCCCCGGTCTGGCCCTGGACCCGTGACAGGTCGCTCACGTCCTATGACATAAAATATATATTAAATTTTTTTATTTCTTCAGTTAGCTTATATTACAAAATATTTTTAACACTTAATTTACATCATATATATTAACCGGATCCACGCGGCCCGCATAACCGTATGTGTTTTCACAAAACATGCCCCATACGCGGCTGACATAAGCGTATGTGTTTTTACTTTGCTCCAAGTTTCGAACTTCAGTTCAACTTGGAGGGATTTTTTCATGGTGTGGAACTTTGGATAAAATAATATGTCAATCCTTGGCCTTATGACATCTGTTGAAATATCTGACTAATAATTTGTAACATCACAAGGATAAATAAAAGAACAGATCCCTGATTTTTCTTGCGGTCGGTAATTAGTCCGCGCCATAATCATGCCCTATATCTGTCTCACTCTCAACGCTACGCATCGCCAGTGGGTAAGAGTGACACATGATGCGTGCTTTGATTTATTTATGTTACGATCTTATTTGTTTATATTACGATATATTTCAAGAAAAATGTGACACAAGTGTATTATAGAGTACCAAAAAGGCATAATGAATCCAATTAAAGGTTTTTGTTTAGAAAAATAAATCGTTTCTTAACTAAATACATGATAAAAGTAATCATTTAAAAAACAGCGAAATACCGCCGCGCATGGGCGTCTTTCAGGAACAAAGTTAACACGGTTAAAAGGTTAACATCTTACAGTACACAAAACATTTCTTTTTTAATTCTTTCAGACTCTTTTCATTATTCATACATTCAGGCATCTCATCATACATTTAGGCATCTCATCAAACCCTTGTACATATTACAATTTGCGATTGTTTTTATTACTTTTTTAAAATGGCTTATGGTCTTATTTTACTTAAATCGAATGTAACAAAATTGAGAAGAATGTAAAAGACACAAGATAAAATATATCAAATATGCAGCGTAATTCAAACAATGAATGGGGTAAAATGATGATACAGAAATGATTCATGCCATCTATTTTTGTAAGAAATTAATTCAGGGCAGAGAAAATAAACAACACATCCGGGAAAACGATTATTTGAGGAAATATAGGTAGAGTATATACATAAAAATAATAATTAAATGGTTTTTGGCTTTTTTTGTTGTTGTTAAATTGAAGAAGAAAAACTAAATAAGCATTCGGTTACATTATTTTATCACGCACATTAACCCTAGTGATTATGTACTAAACCTGACTGATCCAATAAATGTCATCCAGATGCTACATTAGCAAGGTATAGGAGAGGAGAAATCTAAATTACCGGCAATACTTCTAACGCCACTGGATAGGACAAAGATGTCGCCATCGAAAACTTTGCATGAGAAGGGAATTTGTGATGACACAAATTCACCTGCTTGCATCACGGATTAAAAACATCTTTGTTTTTATTGTGGCTAAGCAGCAAATACGCAACAACACAATAAAAATTGGTAGATAGCGAATGAACCCTGGAGAATAGGATTTTTTAAATATTTTATTTAACGCCAGCAAAGTGCTTATATTGCGACTAGTCCTGGTTATGTACTATTTCTTCTCAAGTAAAAAGTAACGCGCCACTCCACAGAAAGTGCATTTCTTTGATAAATGTTTTAAGTGCATTATTAACTACAATTATTACAATACCTCCTCTGGGTCTCTTGAAGGTGAGAAGATCAGCTCTGGGAGGTGGAGTTTTGATGGCTTGAATTGCGCCACTTTTAAGCAATTTTCTAGCTATTTCCCTTGCATCACGAGCCTCCGCAGCTCGCTTTGGAAGAATGGGTTTTTCAACTTCAGGTTTTGGGGCTTTCAATGCAACTAAAGCTTTTTTCTTTTTCTTCAGTTTTTGATATTTAGCCTGTAGCATCAACTCTTCTTCGGTAAGATTAGATGGAAAATGTAAATAAACCATGCTTGCAATTTTATTCAGAACGCTCGGTAATGTAAAACATATAAAAAATATTATTATTGTATTCAATTTACAAAAACAATCGCAACCGTCTGACGTCTGACCATAGAAGATAGAAAATAAGTACGATTTTGACATCTATCGGTTATCATAGACAAATTTAAACCATCGACAATAATTTTCAAAGAATGTTACTTTGTAAGAAAGTACCTACCGCTAAATACCGCCGTATAAAATGAAACTCAAATGGAAAAGTAGCAAGTGTTTTTGTCTAGAATTTTCACTCATGAATTACATGAAATTATAGTAACTTTAAACATTAAGAGTAAACCCACTTACAAGTAGGCATATGTTTTAAAACATAAGTTGAAGCCTGAGTAGGGACATGATAAACGGTGTTTCATAAGCCGTAGCCAGATTTCAGAATCACTTGGACGTTAGGTAATTAAAAAAAAAAGTTCAAAAATGGTCCTTTTTTGCAAATTAAAAACAAAAAAATGTATGAAGCTGAAAATATTTTTTTCTAACATGCTTTTGATGCCCTTTAATCAATATACCGATTGTAGCTCCATCTGACCAGCAGCACTAAACTCTAAAAATTGTTGTCTTTTGTTTCAGCCATAGCATCCCAGTAGGTACTTGCAATAATTCAATTAGTGGTCTAATTAAACAATAATTATTAGTTTAGTTCAAAACTCTTCCCAACTTCTTTTGCATTATGCATAATAAAGTGCAATGATATTTTAGAGTATATCCAAATGGTCTGGTTTACAAACAAAGCAATTTGTTCCCCCCCCCCTTGATATATATGTAATGCAAATAGTAATCGCTCTTCTTAAATTATACCAGGGACGGCCCGAGGTCTAGAGTTCAAATATCAAATAAAGCAATGTTTTTTCTTGTCAAAAGATATTTTCCCATCAAAATTTTCAATATTTTACTCTGTATAAGTGCCATATAAAGCCTGAAAAGAATTAACGCAGTTTCATGTATACAACTATTATGTACTCCTGTACTTGCGATTCCAATAAACTATTAGGTAGGACTGTCATGCAATATTTCTTTAGATTTAAAATGTTGTATATATATTCCCGACCATTGTATTTACACACCCATAAAAAAATTGGTTTTACTTTAAGATAGAATGAACCAAAATAATGATTTCTTTATGTAAGTGAATAAAATTTAATAACTAATACGATATATTTATTTGAAATACTAGAGGAGGACAGACAAGTCAATGCTATTACAGTCTATGTTATGAAAAATATCGCGTAAATTAATAATAATAATGATTTATTGTAAAAATAAAGGAGCTTATAATATAAATACTTTATTATGAACAAGTACAATACATAGTTATAGAAGACAAAAAAGGAAGGAACAAAAACTCATGGATCAATTCCAATAAATAAACAATTATATTCTACTTAGTTTTTATATTTCTCAAACCTCGCATTATCCCTCTAAAGTAAATAGTAGTTTATTTTAATACATTTATACAATATATCCTAAAGTAAGTGTTATAGATTATCCTGCTGCTACACGGGGGCGCCCTTTGAACATGCTCATAATTTGGGGTCCTTTTACAACACGGAAGATGCATTCATATGCACTCTTTGATGGTAGCCAACTGAAAAAATAAATTCCATTAATTATTCCTTTCTAAATTTATTTTTTAAGTATAGAGAGAAGACCAAGAAAAAATTATATAAAACAGGTAAAAGAGATGGCAAGTATTGTATTGTACAAAGATTGGGGAAGTGGTGGAAAACCCTAGTTCTTAAATAAAAGATTTTGTTTTCTAAAAAATAAACTTAAAACTATTTTGGCAAAGTGCATGTATAAAAAAATGTGATGATTAAATTTAACTTTACTTTTATACGGCAAAAAACAATCATTTTTGTTTTGAAAAAAAAAGTAAAAAAGAGAGTATAAAGTCCTTAGTACTCTTTTGCTTTGATACTACTAATTAAGTCTAGTTTAAAAGTATGTTAGAAATATATAATACCCCATTTAGTAAATATCCATATGGTTAAATTTTATTGCATTATTTCTAATATAAGTAACTTGCACATGTAACATTAGCAAATGAAAATAATAAAGAGGAACATACTATTTAATGGGGAAGAACAGTCTCATATTGTTGGGGAGTATGGTCTGTATTCTATTGGTCTGGATGGAGTACACGATGCTGTCAGCAACATACTCAGGCTCCAGCATCGGATGTAGCCAAGGTTTGATCCCGTGGAACATTCCAGTGTTGATCAAGTATGGACACACGAGGGTCAAATTTATAAAGTGATGCCCTTGAAGCTGAAACCAAATTTATACTTTGCAGTTTATATTTTGTGAATAATTAATTTTACCATTCCATTTTTATGATAATATTTTAAGAAAGATTAATAAGATTAAATATAATTATCGTGTCATTGATCAACTTTTTATTAAATAACACAAATTTAAAATAAGATTCCATCAATTCATTACTCCACTGGGAGTGAATGGGAGGAAATAATAATAAAAACAATTTTCATCTTATCCCTTATTGCGATAAGCTTCTTCTCAAAATAAATTTTACATTATTAGCTGAGATTCGCATAATTTACTGCTAAGATAACGATACATGAAACCAATTTAGTTCCTTACACGTTATTGGGTGCGAATAAATGGAAAAACCAAAATTCTTAAATGTAAAAATATGTGCTCATTCATGCACCAACTAGCTTTCAAAAGTTATCATTTTAAAAATATAATGTGTATTGTAAACCAAATATATACAGTCGTTTGGCCTGCTTTATAGATTTCTATCGTCATACATTCAAATAAAAAATAAACAATATTGGTTGCATTGGGATGGTTAGTTATTGTAACTGTTTTTTTTTCAGGCAGGAGTTGCATTTATTTTTACTTTGTTTTTTATGTACAAGATTTATAGATTAATATATTGATTTTTGTTTCTTCTAGCTAAAATCATGTTTTATTTTAATCTGTGATGGGAACAGAATGGATAATAATTTTTTTATAAACTGTTTATTTTCTGGTAAGAGTTGCATTTATTTTTACCGTGCTTTTTATTTACAAAGTTTACAGATCAATATATTGATTTTTGTTTCTTCTAGCTAATATCATGTTTTATTTTAATCTATGTTGGGAACAGAAGAATTATCTTATGTGGGCCAATCAGGAACTTCTCAGCATTTGCTCTACCCTAATTGGTTATACAAGGTTTTTTTAATTGACTAAATTTAAACTTAAATAACTAAGTGCGATCCTCAATTTTTCAAGATAATATTTACCCGAAGTTCTGTGAGCAGAGCTTCGTGGAAAGCAATATTGGCAGCCTTGGATGCGCTGTAGTCTGTGCAGAGGTAGGTTCCCAGTATACCCGCTACTGAGCCCACTGTCACAATGTGGCCCTGCTTCCGCGCCATCATGTCAGGTAGGAATGCCTTCACCGTCTGCAATATAAATAGAATAAAATACCTAATGTGATGTGGCTCAAGAATCGCGGAACTTAAGTGGAACTGGGCAGTTTATGTGGCACGTATCTCTGAGGATAGATGGACGAAAAAGGTGCTGTCTGGAGACCTAGAATAGGACGCAGAAGCGTGGGTAGGCCCCAGACAAGATGGTCCGATGACATTAAAAGAGTGGCGGGCCTGCACTGGATGAGAGTCGCGTCCAATAGAGAACTGTAGAAGTCCAAAAGGAAGGACTTAATTTAATATTGGACACAAGAAGAAGGCTTAGTATATAAAAGTAAAAATAAACAATGTCACTCACATACTCACTCACTCACACACTCACTCACTCACACATACATATATTTATATATTATAACATAATATGTTATATTGGAATTTACACATACCTACACTATATATAATAAAGTATATGTCGCCCACTCCTTTCAAGAACGTCATAAATCAAAAAACTTGATTATTCAGGAGAATATAAAACAATGTATTAAAAATAAATATCAAGCCACTTATTGAACTTTTTACTGTGCAACACATATTTTTAGGTAAAACCTGGAGGTTTTTTCTCCATTTGAAAAATATTAAGTACCTTTTTTTAAAAAAATTATTAAAACAGTACTTTTTCTTCAAAATGCAAAAATAACACCTTCTGCCCCTGTAGCGGGTAAATATTAAGTTAAAAATATGCCTTTTTTGCTGGGATATAGTACATTTTCTGGGCATTCCGAAAACATGCACAACTGCAAATTGACGATTTTTGATTTATGACGTTCTTGAAAGGAGTGAGCGATGTGTAAATTCTAATAATATAATTAATATACATTTATTTTTTAATATGATATACTTTTTGTTGTGCATTTCATTACCAATTTCTGATTATTTTAAAATGAGTGCTGTATTTATAATAAAAAATAAGATTTTAAGTCATAATAAAAAATACTTTTTATTTATTCATTCATTTTTTTTATTTAATTTTCGAACACTTAAAAAAGTGTTCGAAAATTAAATTCGCTAAAAAGCGGCCCTAGTTTTTAATTTACTGGTACCTATTAACAATTAAGATAAATATTTATATGAAATAAAAGTAGATCGCTGAGTATCGCTAAATAGTGATGATATTCTCAATATTTCTTTAAACAAATTAAAATTTAGTAGCCCGTTGGACGGTATTTGAACATTAATTTATTTTATCTACAAAAATAAGTATCATTCAATGACGACTCTTGGGACTTCGGACGGTATCAACGTTTAAACAAAATAAAATTAAAAACTGTTTTTATATCTTTATACGCATATTATTTAAACGTAATTTCATTAAAAGCCAGATGACATCTTTATGAAAAATATTCAGGAAACTCTTATAACAATATGTATAAAGGCAAAATAAAACATCTCAACATAGATGAAGAATAATAATATAGACGTCTAGCCATTTACACGCTTACGACCTGTCATAGGCTTGTTAAGTAATCACTTTACACGTGTATTACATTCACCCATGTATTACTACCCATGATTTACTTTACACATGTATTCCTACCCATGATTTACAACCACACTACTTCATCTTCATCTATGTTGAGATGTAAATAAATGACAAAAATAACTCCTGTGAGTGGTGATGATCCAAATTTGTGAACAAGTATTTGGACACACTCAAAATGTTGTACATATGTAAAATAAAATTTATGCGATTCAGAAATCGCTTCTAGAAGTATCTTCTGTTATTAAATATCTACAATTTTTTTTTAATTTGAACTTGTATTTCCAACATGTGCGAGTACAGATATGCAACCTCAAATAAATTAGATGATAGAATTTTTTTTTACCCAGTAATGTGCCAGTGTATTGACTTTGTATGTAGTTTCAATTGCACTGTCAGGAAGCTCCAGGAATGGGCGTCCACAAACAATTCCTGCATTATTGACCAGAAGCGTGACCACTCCAACCTGGAAAGGAATTTTATCTTATTGAAATGTGGACAGTTTAATGTAATATCGCCCATAACAGGGCTAGTATTTTTATTTTTAAACGTTATTTTATTTCCGATACATCTAGACCAAAGTATTCTTACCTCTTCCTTCACTTTCTTGGCTATCTTGTAAACTTCTAGCCTATCAGAGACATCGCATATGTAGCCATGTGCTTCAAACCCTTCATCTTTAACCATTTCACACGTTTTAATGAGTCCTGCAACAAGAAAAACAACATTATAATAGTATCAATAAGATATAAACATATAAAAGATCAATTTGTATCTAATAAAAACGTAACTTATAATTTAGACTAATGGTCTTGGCATATTTTTTTTTAAATTTAAATATATATTGGAGTTTCATTTAACGCAAAAGCACTTGAAAATATGAAAGAACAGGGTGAATTTCATTTATTTATTGGATTTAGCGTATTCATTATATGAAAGCATTATAAAGAAATTATTTTGTTATTTCTACAATCAAAAGTGTACTTCGTTCGCCATTTTCATTCGATAAATTCGCATGTTAAAAAACAATGTGTTAGTGAATTTGCTACATATAAGATAAATCCATGTCAATATATCTTGCGGATAAATTTGTGTCAATATATTATTTACATTTACATCATATGAGGTAGTATTTCACGAAAATTGCGCTTTATAAATTATAGAAATAATAATTATTACATTTGCATGATATTAAACGCATTCATTTTAGTTCCTGCCTACTAGCTAATTCGAATTCAAGATTTTTTTGTTACATCTGAAGACGCAGACGTGACGATTTGTCTGTATTACCGCCATTTGGAATGCAGAAGTTTGCATAAGCAACAATAAAAGATTATGCTGTAGCTGAATTTTAAAGCTTTACAGCGGGAATTAGATTATATTAGATTACATAGATGTGATTTTTCAGAAAGATATATAATTCATTGCATAGTCTGGTTGGTTGAGAAAAAGAATAAGTGAAGAATGATGTGTGGTGTCAAATAATGGAGAGCGTTATTTCCTGACAGGAGTAAAGCAATAGACAATAGACCATGGTCAGAAAGGAAGGTATGTAAAGTTCTCAACAATGTATTTTGGTCCATTGGGGTTGTGAATAATATTATTAGTAGCTAGTAACATTGTATGTTTATACGCTGAACTAAACGACACCATTTTAGAGCGAGATTGTGATTCATGGTCACCTCATTCATCGCTCTCATAAACTATGCTTTGAAATTAATTTATCATTCGTACTCAAGTTGCATTTTGCATACTAAAGTCAAATCCCGTATGTAGTCCGCAATAAAGGAAGAGAAATGACCACTTAGATATTTCTTTATTAGTCCCGCGTTAGTGTAATATACATGGCGTGAAGCGATTTTTAATGCATTTATTATTATTTGTAAAGTTAATAATTTCATAAATTCGATAATATTGATGATAAAACCCAAATTGAGCTTGAAAATTTGCAAAATATTAAATAAGTGGAAATATACCATTCAATAACAATTAAAATAAAGCAAGTTGCGATATCTACTAATTATATATATTTTTTAAAATTAGTTGTAATAAATCGTACGTATTTTGCGGTTAAAAATATCAAATCGCTCGAGGGCAGAGTTTATCGAAATCGGATAAATCATACGTATGAAAATAAATATTTTTTATACCCAACTCAACAGAAGTTAATAGTAAATAACTAGAAATTTATTCCTCTATCCGCACCAAATAGTGCATAGGGCACAGCAGCGTATACAAGAGTGTTTTTTTGATCGATAAATATTTGAAGGTAAGGTGATAAGCCCTGCGCTTCAGGTACCACTTCAGGGTAGTAATAAATAAATATTAGAGTAAAAAATCACTTTGATTTATTTTAAACCTCCTGGGAATCCAGCACGTTAGTTAAACGCGCAGAACACTACACTACGGAGACGGACTGCTTATATAATATATATTTTAATTTTGCCCATACCTATAAATTTATTTACATCGCTGTTTTTCTAAGCTGCTCGTTTAAAAGGGAATATTATTTTAAAAAGTCGCTTCAGGAGTACATTATATATCTACATCTTAGAGGATATTGAATCAATTAAAGCCTGCTTCAATATATTCATACTATAACAGTCGCCGTGGTGTAGTTGGGTAGACAAAAAAAAAATAAAAAAAATAAATAAATAAAATCGAGAAATATTTATTTTCAATTGGTCTGAGTGTTTGTGATGTATTTTTCACATTTACCTTCCTTACCCTTACTATCATACCTGAAGACAAACCTCTAAAAGTAGAGGCTTTGCGGGTTATTCCTTTAAAAAAAAAACAAACCTACAGACATGTATAGAATTCCCATATTAACATACACAGAAGTACACATACACCTTTAAACTTTAAAACGGTAGATTAAGCAGCTTAATGGATGGCAGGGGAAAGGGCTCTGTTAGACACCTTGGTGTCCCATAGGAAGAGGAACGTCGTAAAAGTTAAACAAAATTTGAAAACAGTGCAGCCAAAATTCTCCCCCTTTACCGCCAAAATTTGTATGCACATAATACAGAAATGTGGATTGTTTGGGTTTGCAGACGATTAAATTACGCCATCTGACGTCTTGGGATCGAGAAAGTTGGGTATCTTAATTCAAAGAGAATAAAAGCCAAGCTAACTTCATGCATACCCACTTCACACTCTGACATTATAAGCAATTTGATAGATTGGCATTTAAAGAAAAATATACAGTACTTTCCTTTAGTAAAGGCTCTAATTGAAGAGACGAGACATGAACAAATTTTAAGAGAGTGGGACGTAGATATTTTGTATTATTGTGTACATATAATATACCGTTCCGCGCCCGGTGAGTTCATAAAGGTTCTATGAACTATAACCATACAACACTATAGTTCACCTGTCTTTTTTTAACCCACATAATGATACATCACACAAATATAGCTGCTTATTAATAATAAATAGGGTAGATTTTCAGCTGAATTTATAATCGTTTTTGTCATTTTTCGAGTCTAATAAAAATTATAGTAATTTTTTTTGAAGGTATAGACATTTTCAGGTCGGTAGATTAGATTCCAAATAAAAGTCTCATTTTATACAGTATGAGTGATTCAAGATTCAATCAGTGTGTGGTGATTAAAACTAAATTGTCACCACCGTCCTTATTGGATTCTACCAATATATGTAGACAAGTACGTACCAATATTTCTTTAATATGTGTTTTTTTTTTTACATATTCTCTTTACATAAATAATTCCGATAAGATACCTTTTATTTTTTAAAGTTTTTGTCATTTTTTTTCACCACACTCTTCTTTCTTGTAATTTTAATTTTAAGTATCAAACAATTTATTATATCAAAGAAATAATGTTATTGGCATTGTTTATATGTTTTTACTAACGTAAAAAAAACTAAGTCTTTAACGCCAAAAAAACTAAGTCTTTAATGCCTAACTAATTCCGAGCGATAGAGAATACAAATATCGTTCTCTATATTGAAGTAAAAAAATAACTTGAGTAAGATAAGTCTTAACATAAATAACAAAAATGAATGCCTAACTAATTCCGAGCGATAGAGAATACAAATATCATTCTCTATATTGAAGTAAAATAATAACTTGAGTAAGATAAGTCTTAACATAAATAACAAAAATGAATGCCTAACTAATTCCGAGCGATAGAGAATACAAATATCGTTCTCTATATTGAAGTAAAAAATAACTTGAGTAAGATAAGTCTTAATATAAATAACAAAAATGAATACAAATAAAAAAAATAGATAAATAAATTTATAATTTTCTAATTTGAAAATTGTCTGAATCAACTGATTAACGTGTTACTTTCAGATTGAAGATTGTACTTAATTTGACACAGATTTCTACAGTGTGTAATATTATTGTACTTATGTACTTATGTACTTATGTACTGACTGTCGAAGTTATATGATTTGAATAGATGGTGATAATGTGAGTGAACATCATCAAGTATAATTATCCACTTTAGTTACGTAGGTATTAAATACAAATGTTACTAGCATGTGAAACTAACGTAAGATTATTAAAAGACTAATAAATAAATAAATAAATTTATCAAACAGTTATTTCAGTGTAGATATAAACATTAAAAAATATATATTTTAAAATAACCCAAATAAATAGTTATCAGAGCTATTTAAAAAAAATATCTAATTAGTTCTGGCTTTAATGAAAATTTAAGAGCTTGCACGACCAAATAACGTCACGTTTTAATAAAAATGTGTTTAGCAGAAACGTGAGAATTTTGCGAATATATTGATATATACCACCATCACGTTTGTGGCCATATTTTTATGTTTTTAAAAAATATAGATAATGATGGGTTTTATCTATGAAGTAAGTAAAATAAAGATAAACTTAACTTTACGGCTTGATTTTTATTTCTTACGACTTTGACATTTTTAAACCGGTTATTGATCAGTATCGTCAGGATGTTAATATAATGGAAAATGTTTTTTTTTACGTAGTAAATATACACAATGTATGTACTTTACACTCTGTAGAACACAAATATCCTTTTTTCTATAAAATTACCTCAGAATAATACGGATCGGCGACCGGTCGTTAGAAATAAACACTAGAATTAAATTACTAATTATCTACACTACACAGTATCGCTTTATATTTAAATTGTAATACCACCATCGAAGAGCTTTTAAATATACGTAAATCATTTTGAATTATTTTTGTTGTTATATTTAAAAAAACAAACATTTAAAACACAAAAAAGTAACGTGAAAAATAACATTTCTATGGTATGTAGGTATTTATTTTAAAAAACAACCAGTTTAAATAAAATGCCATAGTTTAAATTACAATAATTTAAATAAAATGCAACGTTCGTTTAGTATATTCGGTTAAATTACATTGCATATCCATCTGAGAAGGTCACCAAGACCTTCAATTAAGTTTTTTTTAAATATAAAAAAGCGTTGTTAATAATACAATATAAGTCTTCGAATTTTTACATTTTAAAAAAGAAAATAAATAAATGAGATCATTAATAAAGTCTTACAAAATTTAGACAAATAGAGATGAGTTATTAGCATAGTAGGGTAAATAATGAATATTTTCGGTGTATAATCAAAAGATAATATATTTGCAACATGATCTAATATATTAAACTGCATTTAGACATATTATTATTAGCAGTGTGTTATTTATTACATTACATGTCTGTATTTGCAGACCACATTATAAAATATAAAGATAGTGTCAATCGTGGGTAAATTGGTAAATATTACACGTGTGAATGACGGTCATAAGCCATGAATGACATAAGAATGACGGTCATAAGAATGCCCAGATTTCCATATTCTCCTTCATCTATGCTGAGATGTCAAAAATAATATAATGTGAAGGAGATTGTCGAATTTTGAAATAGGTAATACGTTTATGCTACAAATTACAAATCAGAGCGTTTTTCTCAAGTACGCTATCACTAAAATACAAATTATTGAACAAGGAACTACTATTTGAATGGAAGGCGTAGTGAAAAATAGATTTATGGACCGGTTTATCAGTGAAATAATATACCTAAAACCGAAACAGGTTTAAACCTAATTAAAAGGTTCGTCGTGTATTAATTATCATGGTTGATTTGAAAATACCAGACAAAACATTCAGTCACACGCTTGTATTTTCACTTTTTCCACATACGTTGATGGAATGATCATAAACGTGACAAATAAAGTGTTATTTACTAATCTTGCTCAACCAACTGTCATGGGTCATCTTGTCACCTGCCACGTATTAAAAATACACAGATACTGGTATTTCCTTTTTAACCTTGGGTCGGTGAAAAACTGTGAATGTAAAGGCGAAAAAATCGCACATGTTACAAAAGGAGATTTGACCAAACAAATAATGTTTATTTAAGAGAATTTAGTTACGTGTTTGCAGCCAATGTCGATTTTGAGTTATTTGAATTAGGCACCAGAAAAATATTTTTAATGCATATATAATTTTGCTGAAAATACTTGTTCAATTAGTCTAGATTGTGGCTTTGAAACACTAAAGGAACAATGTCAATAAATTGAGACTTTTATTAATTTCCGAGCCGAGTTTTAAATGAAGTTAGGCAGTAGGGTAAGGATAAGGCATAGTAGGCACTGATCGTGTTTCTATATGGATGGCGAGTAATCCAGGGTAGGACCTGCTTTTCTGCCTATATAGAATGCACACCTCTGTTCCCTTTAATCGGCGAGGGTAGGTGGGTACTTACGTTTATAAAAAAAACGTGAAATGAATGTTTTTATTCCCGTGCGTTTTAAAACGACGTAGAATAAGTTGTATCGAAAAATATAAACATAAAAATAATTATAAATAATAAATATATTAAAATATATAAATAATTATGAAAATATAAATAAATATGTCGTTAGGTGGGGAAGGCAACGAAGGAGACAATGGTATACGCATGTGAGGAGAATGGAACCATCCAGACTCCCCCACATCGCACTGTACGGCCAACACCAAGAGAGACGACTCCCGGGCAGACCACCAAATGTATGGATCGACAGCTGGGAATCGACATCGCAGGCTAATAGAGGTTACAAATAATGTTGATTATAATAGATTCATCTTTTGTGACAGTGACCTATAAACAGAACGTTATCCTCCATGATATACGCGTCCGCCTCCAAGGCAGCGCTTCTCAATTAAATCTAGTCGAGAAGTGCTTTGTTATTTTGAAAAGCAGCGCTTTTTAAACGGGAAAACTTTTATTAATTCCGAAAAATACTTTTTTATGTAAATCGAAATTTTGCTATGAGGCAATAATTTAGCATTATAAAACGGTTGGGACGTTAGCGTTTTTTTTTACAAATATAAATGTAAGACAAAAAATAATATTAGATTAATCCCATTGTTTTCTTACTGTTATCGTTAGCCAGATATGTTCGTACTTAAATTATTTCATTATTTTTTAGATAATTATAATAATATGAATTCGATTCTTTAGATAAAGTCTGCGTTGAACCGTATATATACATGTAATAAAATACCTAGGTACCTACCTATACATTTTATTAAGTACTTACAAATAGTACCTACATAAAACAGTTCTACCACCAGATGTCGCATGCATCGCACTGAATAAAACAAAAGACATCAGATAGAAAAAATATAATATTCTGAACTGTCAGAATCAGATAGATAGATAGAAAAATATTTTAAAGATAAATTAAGAATAAACTTTAATTGTAAACTTTAATTACAAAGCAACACATTGTTTATTTTTTTATTAAACACCCAATTTACATATTATTTACACCCAATTTACGAAGGAAAATATTACCACGTTATGTACATTTATAAAAAATATATTATTCATACTATTTATATATTGTTTATATTGTTCATATTATTATATTCATCATTTATCTATATTTGTAATATGTAATATAACTGATAAAAAATAAAAACGTAATTAAAAATATGCGTAAATATACTTACTTGTGAATCTATAATATTCTTGCATTCTGAAACTTGATTTGAGAAACGCCGGTCTTTTGTATTCTGGTAGCGAATTTAAATAATTTATTCTCAAGTCACGCACAAAGTTACAATATTCCTGCCTATTATGCTCGTACTAGACAAGTGGTCGATCTTCTGAATGATAAAAATCCTTTTAAAATTATGTTTATGTACCTATATTATCACGCGTCGGATAGTATAAATGCTCATTTGAGTGAGTAAAAAATTATTCATTTTAATGGCTGTAAAAACGAATATTTTTAAGTAAACATTGTAAAAAACAGGTAAAGAAGTAAATACATTTGTTATTTAACAAATACACATATGTAATTCAATCTAAAATCGTTATTTGTGAAATGTTTTTCGTACTGTTTTTGACAACTCGCTCACTCCTTTCAAGAATGTCATAAATAAAAAAACTTGATTTTTTAGGAGAACGTTTTTAAAGTTAAAAAATATAATATAATGTATTTAAAATAAATATCAAGTCACTTATTGAACTTTTTACTATGCAACAGATCTTTTTGGGTAAAACCTGAAGATTTTTTCTCCATTTGAAAAATATTTAGTGTATTTGAAAAAATAATTAAACAATACCTTTTCTTCAAAATGCAAAAACAACACTTTCTGGCCTGTAGCGGGTAAATATTAAGTTTAAATATACCTCTTTTGCTGGGATGTAGTACATTTTCAGGGCATTCCGAAAACGTGCACAACTGAAAATTTATAATTTTTGATTTATGACGTTCTTGAAAATAGTGAGCCAACTATGTACTGTTATACGATAGTACTTAATACGAGTATTATTTGTTAACATGTACAATATATACACTTAAATACTTTATTATACTTTTAGGATCCTCGCTAAACGCTGCCATCAAGTTGGCCCAGGACCGGGAAGAATGGAGAGGACTTGTGCACCAAGTGCCTGACATTCCAGAAGACCACGACGCTCAGCATTGAGCAAGAAGATGAAGAAGAAGAAATACTTTATAATAATAATATTTGAGCAGGTAAATGGGAAAGCTAATTCAGAACGTAGCGCGTTGTGTCGTGGTATAATGGCATGTTTCCATAATATGAAAAGATATTATATTCTATTACAGGATTATTTGGTCATGTCAGGTTAGATTGTTATTATTCGCTGTGGTTTGAAGTCGTTCACCCGACCCGAGTGTTTGTTACGGTTAGAATACAGTAAATCCCCCTACGTTGAGATAGATACCGCGTTATTGGAGGGAACGTTATAAGGAGTAATTGTTTTATATTGTATTTTTACAATCTAACCAGCATAAATGACTGTAATGAGTCATTTAAAATAAAAACTAGCAATGACTGAAATTAGTCATTTAAAATAAAAATAAAATTTATATCCCCCTATAACGTTCCTTCCGATAAAGCGGTACCTATCTCAAAGTTATCGGGGGGTTTACTGTATTTGATTGACAAGTATTATAAATTTTCAAGACGAATGCAATAATTCGTGAATCGTTAGAGGAAAAATCACAATAAACATGATTCTTACTTTTATAGGGGAGTTATACAGATGGTACTTGAAAAAAATATAAATATGTAGTTAGATTGACAATGTTGAAATCCAATTGAATAATTCCACATAAATGTTATGAATACTGTTGTATATTAAGAAGAAATTGTAAGAGAGGGTGGATGTGTGTGAGGGTGAGTGTGTGTGTGAGGGTGGGAGTAAAGGGTAAGGGTATGGTATAAAATGGAATATGCAGAAAGGCAAAGGAGGGGAGAGGAATTAATAAGAGAGTGGTTATGTGCATTGTTCTTCGTAAGAAGATTATACTAATCTACTATACTACTATACTACTATACTACCATCAACGATCGACCGCATCAATTCGATGCACGCCCTATGCACCTTACTGCTATTCTAATTTCATATATAGTGCAGTTTTCTTTTATCCTTGTCCTTGAATAACTCGCTAAGTTTACTATAACCGTTGGTATGACTATGCAGATTTTGATCTTCGGTAATTTTTGTCTTGAATTTGATAATAATTTCTGCAAAATCGGAAAAATTAGCTACAATTATGCTTTGCATATATTTTGTAGAACGTCAAGACTGGAGATGGAGAGTATGTTACACCATTTCATAACGTACTGGTATTTACTCGTATATTATTTATCAATATTAAAATTTAATTATGTTTGTACTAGGCACACATTTTTACACGTTTTATTCTTAATATAATATAATTTAACTGCAAAGATTAAAGTTTCAATATATTTTTTGTTACTATAATATTTGAATCTAAAATAGAGTCTAAATATCATATAAAACTTTAAAAAAAGCGATAGGTGTACTTAGTAAAATAAATGACGTAGTGGTGTACTAACTCGGTTACTCGTTGTACGTCTGACATAATTCGTGGTGAAAGTAACTTTACCATGTCAATGATTCTGATCTTAAAAAAATCCTCCTCCAACTCCGTATTATTGGGAAGTTGATTGAACTCCACAAATACGCAACGAGAATGTTCACCAAATTATTCTTAGTGAGATCCACACGAGCAAAATCACATTTGAGACATTCTATTCGTTACCAACATTTGAGTGTGTCCAAATACTTGTTAATACATAAATCTGGATTATCTCCAACTATAGGAGTTATTGACGTTATTTTTTTGACATCTCAACATAGATGAAGAAGAATATGGAAGTCTGAGCATTTACGGGATTTACGACCGAGAGATCACTTTACAAACGTGTAACATTCACCGATTCTACCCATGATTATTACAAATATAAGAGTTTCAGCTTCTTCGTCTCACCAATAGATGTCACTTGTGAAAATTCTAGTGATTCTTGTACAATGTTTCGAAATTGGATCATGTGTATTTATATTTATAAATATATATATATATATATATATATATATATATATATATATATATATATATATATATATATATATATATATATATATATACACATATATATATACACATATATATATATATATATATATATATATATATATATATATATATATATATATATACTGTATATATATATATATATATACTGTATATATATATATTTATAGATGTCTCTAGTGAAGTTCTAGTGATTCAAGAACAAGGTTTCTAAATTGGTTCATATATATAGAACTTCCAAGAATTTGAGTAGTGTGGTTGTCAATCATCAGTAAAATTGGTAAATGTTACACGTGTGTAAAGTGATCACATAAACCAGCCTATGCCGGTCGTAAGCTCCGTAAATACCCAGACTCCCATATTTTTCTTCATCTATTTTGAAAGGTTAAAAAAATTATATTTGTTAGTACCTACTGCATCGCAGAGCAGTAACCTGAATAAAGATTCACATGTGCTGGTAGACGAGGGAAGAAGGTCACGAAGATGAATTCCTACTACACAGAAGGAGTGCAACAAGAAACACTATTGCCAACAATTGATGGGACACTTTTGGCTGAATTCCAGGTAATTTATGAGTACGAGGTAAGGTTTAGATACACATGCTTATTACTATAACATGAGCATGCATTTATTGACCAAATGCTACTTAGTATCATGTGTGTACGCACTTTGCTAGTATGCTCAAAAATCGGCAGTCGTTCGACAGTTTTCTATTGTTTGCTACTTTATATGAAATTGTTTCTACTTTATTTGTAATTTATTTGCACGATATACTACTTTATTTACAGATGTTTATACTTTATTTGCAATTCCTGGATACATATGTGCATAATGTTAATGAATGACTTTTCACGGATTCTAATTATTGATTCTACTTATCTACTTATAATATCATTAGTATGTATTGTAAAAAGGAATAAATTATAAACAAATGAGTAAGAAAGCCACCTTCAGTCCCAGGAACAAGAAAAAAAGGTATTATAATTGTAATCATCTTAAATTTTTCTGCACTGTCATCAGATTTGTGATTTTTTTCTGCAAGCTAAATAATATGGACAATGTACAAGGTACATTATATTGTACATATTATTTTGCATGTAAAAAGGTATTTGTTGGAATATCAAATATTTACTTTTAAGTCTTTTTTAATTTTATTCAAATATTCACGGGAATTAGCAGATTTTCTCGAATAATTTCAAGAAACGTGCAAAAAATCCCATATAAAATTTTAAACCCAATGTTTTGCTGTTGAGTAATATGCGAGTGAAAAAGATTTTAAATATACAAGTACATTCTAGAAAAAAATGGCCGCCTAAATCCCCTGCAAACGAATACAGTAATGATCAAAAAATTATTTATCATTAATTTAAAATGCATAAAATCATAATGGGAAGAAACAGCCTACTCACTCTCTTAAAAAACATACATAGTGACTGGCTTTTTGGGTTAAGGGTAGTCCCAACGGACTTACGCCAAGTGCCTGTGGTAAGACAAGGTGCGTATTTTTTTAAAAACTCTTATCCGCACCCGATGGTGCATAGGGCACTGCATCATATAAACGCAGTGTTATATTGATCTTTAACACAAGAAGGAAAGGTGTTCAGCCATCCGCTTCAGGTACCAGTCCAGTGTTATATTGAATAAATAATAGAGTGAAAAAATCACTTATATTTATTTGACTCCTCTGGAAATTGAACCCGGGATCTCCAGTACGGTAGCCGAGCGTGCTGACCATTACACTACAGAGGCGAACAAGAGCAAGGAGCATATTACTAAGGTAAAACAATAAAGACTTTTATAGTTTGCCCATATCTCTCATAAGTGATTTAATTGTTGGTTTACTTTTAAAATTGTCCTCTTGCGTGTTTCTGCATTCATAGTTCACGTTTCAATAACAATGCCAGAGATGCAACGATAAATGCTACAGTGACTCCACGCTCCTGCGATGTGATACCAATTAGCATTGTGCCATAGTTTGGTTGAATGGTAATGAGTTCACGTTCTGAATAGGTAGACAGAATTGTAAGATTCAAAGGGGTTTTTAACTATAAATTATAAACTTACCGGTGTAAAAGAGTTATCACTTTTAAACTATCAAATGTATGTCTTTTTTATAGGTGTATAGTTCAAGAGAGAAAACAATGTTATAATATTTTATCATGAAACGCAACTCGGTTTAAAATTGCGATTTTTTTTATTTACATCCATACTCTATGGTGACCACCCACACTTAACAAAGTACCAATATTATAATTAATGTAAGAATTTAAATATTTTTATCATCAAATAATAAATTAAATTATTTTCACTGTATTGAGTATTATACTCGCTATACACTCTGCTCGAACTCATCCAGTAATATAAATAGATGTTAATTTTATTAAAATAGCATTTAGGATTTTTTACGAAGTGTGTGGAAGTTTTTGGGAAGGGAATGTTATTAATTATGAGTATTTTAATGTTTTTTAATGTGTTAGAACTTAATATACCCTGATGATGATAAGGATCTTGTCAAAACCGGTAGGTTAAAGTGTACTAATAATAAAAAAGTGGTTAAAAAAGAGTTGTTTAATTTTACAAAGTTTATAAAATGTGTTACAAAGTATCTGCGAAAAACATTCAAGAAAAGATGTTAATTTATCAATTTATATTTTTCACAATTTATAAAAAGCCGATGTGTCAGGACTTGCGAAACAAATTAAGAGTTTTTTCGCAGTTCTTCTAACACAAATTCCATAGAATAATAGCTACGAAAAGTGTTGTTTTACTATTTATATACCTATCATCAATATTTGTCTTCGCCTGTACATGACAATCGTAAAATCAACATCGTGAGTAATGTTATGTGTATGAAAAAAACTATAATGTAAGGAAAGGTTCATTGCATTTATGTGCTTAATGTGAAATATAATACTATGATTTCTACAATAACAAGCTAAGTTATATTCAATCAAAAAATAAAACAAATTGACTGAAAACAATTGTGTGATATAACTTCGGCGAATATAAATACAATTTCAGAACTTGAACATAAGTTAATTTGGTTTCTTTAAAATATAGATGTCTAGCCACTTACGTGGGATTATAATCCGTCATATAAGACGCAAAAAATGCATGTACTAACGACTTACCTACATACTTACAAAAAAAATTGAATGTTAAGGAAAATCAGTCATTTATACAAAATATAATATTTCAAATGATTTTCTTTTTTTAATATGCTTGGTTTCACCACACTGTGATGATGTACATATTTACTTTCCTTAGGTAAAAGCGCAAAAATGCGCAACTATCGTGCCTCTAAATAATGTTATTATTATGATATTAGATATTAGACTCTCTGGCAACATAACCGCAGAAAAGTATAATAAACGTGACTATTTCAGTACTACAACACAACAATGCAATAAAATATTAATTACAACTATTATTTCGTATTGCTGGTAAAATATAAAATATGCTTACTATCACTTCTTAAATTTATACAGAATGTAATAAATTGTTATCTGGGACCCGAAGCCAATCATAAATGCGCGGTAATATAAACCCAATCATTCGGAAAACTGCAGTTTTCCCAAAAAAACTTAGAGACAGAGAGAAAGAGAGGAAAACCGATCCAACACCAAGACAGGACGTGAGACTCACGTAGGTCTTGAGACACAAAGGGAGGTCACAATGGACCTAATATGGTCGCAGTGACACAAAGGATGCAAGATCCCTTGACCCCCTTAAAAAATATCTGCCTTAGAAAATTCTCCTTGCCTGTACCTACTAGGATTTATAGTATATTTGCGGAGGTCCTCACCAAAACGTTACATTTCCATTATAAATGATTTTAAGTAATCAGGAATTCTAGCCTGTAAAATTGTTACGTTTTGGTACGATTTAATGATTTCATATTGGTTTTACACAGGATTGGTCACGTTTTGACGCTACTTAAATTCAGATTTCGATAGAATACAGTATACAGAACAGATTTGCATTTAAAGGATTTTTTGTGCAATATTGGAAATAATTTGGAGTAACTTTTTGGAAGTAACTTTTTGGTGAAGACCTCCACATTTATAATGAATGCCTGCAAATACAACAATCATTAAATTTCATTGATGTAACCAATATCCTTAAAATCTTATGTACATACTTATGAAATTATTGTATATTCTTATGAAATCCTATGCATTTCATTAAGAATACTCCATTAGAAGAAGTACATACTATTTTTGAAGAGTTTTTTGTAAAACATAATTTTGTATAGACTGATACTGTCCGGCTGCGCTGAGAGCCAGAGGTCACTTCACACCTGATTTTTTTTTAGAAAATACATATGTATTGAAAAAATATTAAATACCTTAACTATTCAATATTTTTTTTTTCAAAATCATATATTTATGTATAATAATAATAATAAAACCCTTATCCGCACCCCAATGGTGCATAGGGCACTGCTTTATATAAACGCAGTGTTATCTTGATCGATTACACATGAAGGAAAGGTGATCAGCCCCCCGCTTCAGGACCAGTCCAGGGTAATATTGAATAAATATAACAGTGAAAAAAATCACATATATTTATTTGACCCCCCTGGAAATCGAACCCGGGACCTCCAGAACGGTAGCCGAGCGTGCTGACCATTACACTACGGAGGCGAACGAAAACTATACATATTTATGAATAGTTTAGTCAAATTTTAAAACGGAAGAGGTATTCTCGAAATGCTCCATGACCCGTAAAAATTTGAGTCAATGCATAGTTCCCTTTGTAATATAAAATGTTGATATAGCGGTACACACCCTCCTTGTTGATGTCCCAGACGACGACGCGGCAGCCGAGGCGCGCGAGGCGCACGCACAGCAGGCGGCCCACGCCGGAGCCGCCGCCGGTCACCACGGCCGTCTGCCCCCGCAGCTCCTTGAGGGTGCGCCAGCCGAGCGCGTCCAGCAGGGTCGTGACGGCCATCTCCGCCAGCTGGTAGACCATCAGCGCCAGGAACACCACCACGTCCTTCAGCATGCTCACCGCGCGCGGCATGTCGGCCGACGTCTCCAACTCCAGGTAGTTGGTCATCTCCTTGGTCCTATCGGGATAAAGGGCACGTCAGCATAGTATGAAAATACAGCGAGTGTTTTTGCCTAGAATTTTCACTCATGAATTACATGAAATTATAGTAACTATAAACATAAAGAGTAAATCCACTCACAAGTAGGCATAGGCTATGAATATATTATTTCGAGAAATAAAAATACTTTGTGTTTTGATCCACTCACATTTTTATAAACCAACTAGTTTCGGCAACAACCTGTTGCCTTCTTTTCAGGGTAAAATTAAGCCCTGAAGAAGGCAAAAGGTTGTTGCCGAAACTAGTTGGTTAATAAAAATGTGAGTGGATCAAAACACAAAGCATTTTTATTTCTCGAAATAATATATCAATATGATCCACAAAGTTAATGCTTTCAATATTCAAAACATAGGCTATGAAACTTATAAAGTTGAAGCCTGACTACTCATGACATGATAAACGGTGTTGAAAAACATGATAAACGGTGTTGCATAAGCCGTAGCTAGATTTCAGAGTCACTTGGACGTTAGGTAAAAAAAAAATATGAATTTACAGTTAACGATGTTTTCGCCACAGTGCGATGGAAATATCATTATCAATGGGGACCTCACGTTCTTAACTATGGTAATCACGAAGAACCAGTGATTTTATCACGTTCGTGATTAGAAATACAGGAAGAATCCACATTCTCCCTGTATTTCTAATCACGAGACGGCCTTAACCCTTTCCACTCTGACCATTTTTTCTCGTAACTGATCAGCTACTCTGATCAAAAAAATGCGACGTTTTTCTACCATTAAAATAAATATTTTTGTTCCAATTTAATTTTGGGCTAATTTTGGGACACTCTGTCTGGCAATTCGAATGACCATGTTAATTAAGATTAACTGTATTTATCTGAAATATTTTTTGGAAGAATATACTTGGGTGATAGAGAAATCAGTGATTAAAGTTATACCTGCGCCAGGCCAGACATTGTGGCCCACGGAGCTGCCTACTAGAACCATACGGGCCAAAATGTCTAGCCTACAGAGTGGTAAGAGTTAAGGTAGGTATCTAAAACAAACAAATTTTATCACCAAGAAATATGTTTTTTCAGGCGAATGTAGTTGGGAAAAGATCACAGGTAGACCGAGAAAAACTTGGCACGTTCAGGTATGCCAAATACTTGAAAGCGGTCTGGTTAGGATTTGAAAAAAATGGCGGGTGAGGGGATGCATGATCGTGCAAATCGTGCAAATCGGAGATGCATGATCGTGGAAGAGGCGAAGAATGTTTGCAAAGACAGAGTTATGTGGCGTTCTATTCTCTCTGCCTACCCCAGCTGGGAAGCGGCGTGATGGTAAGTTAGTTAGTTAGTTAAAAATATGTTGTATCACCAATAATAATCGTTCTCAGAGGAAGAACATGAGCTATAAGTTTAACTTCTCTTTATGATAATGCTGATCAATGTGACCGGTTTCACAGCGTAGGTAACCCACTAACTTTTCACTGTAATTCCAGTTCTGGTCACATTACGGATTAGGCCAACCATATTGCTTTTCTGTAAAGTGATTTTTCTGCAGATTCGACATCGTCCGTTGGATGTGTTTGTGTACGTCTGTATTTTTATATATTTTCAGAAACTACTTTTGAAAATTAATTTCAAGATGTCAACGGTTAAATTCCACAAAAGGTTTTCTATTCCATTATGCGCTTAAGAAATGTATTTTGTCATTAACTTTGGCCATAAAAACCACTGGTGTTTTATGTAAATAAATCATAAATCTTTTATTCATTCGGCGAATATATCAATGGCTGGAAAGCAAATTGTTAATTAGCTTTCCAGCAATTTGATGTCGAGGCTTGGGAAAGCTTAATGTATATAAGTATATTTTATTATCGTTAGTATGCTGGCTCCTAGAAAATAACAATCTTTCGTGGTATTCGAAAGAAAAAAGGCAATAAGGCAAAGAGTGGTTAATGATCTTGTTTACTGGGTATACAGTATCTACTCAATGAATTAGGGCCACCCATTATTTTTTTGAATACTCTGAAATCTTTTGGATTATTATATTTATTTTACATAAATACTTTAAGTTTTCTATTGACATCTAATATCATGTATATTACCTTCAATAATATGTAAAATATACCTGGATTATTTAAGCCTTTACAAAATTTCAAACCCTTTTTCTGAGAAAGGTCCCTAATTAGCACAGGTAGACAGATAGTTGAAAGTTCAAAAAATAGTCCTATCTCATTTATTAGTGAAGTTTCTTGAGTTCTGGTTGTTGTTTTGTTCAGAGAGGTTATATAGTTATCGTGTCTTGTGAAAAAAACTTAATTTTTAATTTTAGTTCATAAAGTATAAAAATTTTTTGTAAGCACAAGTGTTTTTTTTGAAAAGGGCAAAATGGGAAAAAGTAAAGACATTTCTGAGGAAAAAAAGTCTAGTGTTATAGTGCTACTGAAATTAGGAATACTATCTAATAGAGAAATTTCAAAAAAAGAAAACGTTTCTCGTCAAACAGTGGACAGAATTTCAAAATCAATAAAAAATCAGTCACCCGCCACCAGCAATCGGCGAAAGAACTGTCGTAGGATTAGAAAAACAACACCGAGGACTGATCGAAAAATCGTTCAAAGTGCCTTAGAAAACCGTAGTGCATCAGCAAAAACGTTAAAAATAAAATTGGAAGAAGAGGGTATAAATATATCGGTATCAACACTGAGGCGACGTCTTTACGAAATAAATCTGAAATGCAGGCGCCCTGTAAAAGTACCAAAATTGACACCACGAATGAAAGCGGATCGATTAAAATGGGCCAGGCTACATCGAAATTACTCGGTAGATGATTGGAAAAAGGTATTTATTTAAATTGAATTTTCAACATATCATTTTAGTAAATAAACTTATATATTTGAATTAAACTTAAATTTTCATTATTTTTCAGGTCATCTTTAGTGATGAGTGCCGGTTAGAAGCCGTGACAGAGAGCCGTCGATTCGTCAGGAGAACACCAATGGAACGTTACAATGAGGCCTGTGTGGTAAAAGTTATCAAACACCCCCCTGCAACAATGATATGGTCATGTATTATTAACAATTTACCTGGGCCGTTGTTTTTCGTGGAAGGAACAATGAACCAAAATTCCTATAAGCAGGTCCTCGAACGAATTTTATTGCCCTTCTACCATACACTCGACCCAACAGAAGGTCCATACACCTTCATGCAGGATGGGGCACCTTGCCACCGGGCTAAATCAATAATAAAATTTTTGTCTAACAAAAATCTGCCTTTGCTCCCCTGGCCTGGAAATTCTCCGGACCTTAATCCTATAGAAAACGTATGGAGCATGTTAAAAAATAAGGTATACTCATTTCCAAATCCGACAGTAGACTGTCTAAAAAAAATATTCAAAAAATTTGGTCAGAAGACGAAGAAATAAAAAAATGATAAAACAGTGCATTTTAAGTATGCCAAAAAGAATTGAGGCAGTTATTTCTGCCAAAGGTGGAAATACTAAATACTATCTATATTTATATGAAAATATATGCATAATTTAAGCGTAATAAAGTGTTCATGTGTAAATAAAATTCAATGTTGTTTTATTCAAGGTTTTCTCTGAGTTTTTCCTGTTTGAATTGAGAAAATGCGCGAAATTCTGCGTGGCCCTAATTCATTGAGTAGATACTGTATATTGGAGGCTGTATTCACTGTGCTGTGACCCAAATGGTGTCAATTATATATTTCTGGATTCACAAGTAAAAGTTCACAAGTCTAGCCAGCAAACACTTCCGAGCAGTGCTATATCGAGGCATGCGTAATAATTGTTACAATGATTAAAGAAAACACTTGTTTTTTACCACTTGAGTTTTATTATAGACTACATGTTTCAAAAGTTAAACTTCCATCATTCAGGTCTGTATAATAACTAAAATATAAAATATAAAATTGTTCTATAAATAAGGAGAGGGGAAAGTAAGGGGAAGGGGTTAGTCAAGGGGCGGAGTTTGAAAACAAAGGAAAAATGGAAAGCAAATGAATGATGGAAGTTTAACTTCTGAAACATGTAGTCTATAATAAAACTCAAGTGGTAAAAAACAAGTGTTTTCTTTAATCATTGTAACATGTCTTACCACAAAGTTAATGCCGAAACAATAAGTAATAATTGTTAATACGCATTTTTGTACACAATCATTATCTTATTCCAAACAGATTTCGTGGCGGTTTTCCACAGTTAAGAATTGTACATAGATGTCAAGTATGTTGTAAAGAGTATTCTCTTGACTTCATCTCCATATTAAGAGAATCTTCCTGCCAACATATGCAGGTACTTGCCCTGGTGTAAATAGCTTTGCGTTGCCTTTTGATGTCCAAGTTCTCTTCATATCTCTGCATCATCGGTAAGGAAGTTGCCAAAGTATTGTGTAGATATACCGATGGCAGTATCACATTCTCTCTAGCTTATCAAGAGTGCTTAAATACAATATAAGGACAGATTTGGTTAAATTATATACCACGTCGTGTTCTGGCATTGCTTGGATGGATGGCGTCAGTAGTACTGTGTCGTCAGAGAAACTGATGTTGTTGACTCAAATAGCCCTTATGTGGCATCCGATTTAGGTATTGTTTAAGCACATCGTAAGGTCATCCATGTAAGTATTGAACAGACATGCATCCACCTTATTTGACTACAAGTTTTTAGTAGACGTAAACCCTGTGCATTTGGCATGCACAGAGTTTACGTTCTAGCATAATGAATGTTAGTGATTTTGAATGGTCAGACTTCCATTTCATTTCGTACAAAAAGATTCCTCGTCTCTATTAAGATATCAAATATACCGTGATATTTGAGTCTCAGGGTCAAATCCCTTGTATGAGTGTAACTAAATCAATGGAATCTTTTTTTTTGCTAAATAAATAGTGATAGTAAGTGCTTCTATTTGCTAGTAATTTTTATAGAAAGGGGGAAAAGGAATATTGCCTATATATATGTAACAATATATGTACGTGTACAGTATATGGTATACGTGTTAATACGCAAACTCAATACATTATTTCAGTACGTTTATTATTATCATTTAATGTTCCCTTGTCTTTGAATAATAATATTCTGATAAGAATATTAACGGTTCATTATAACATATAATGTTATATCGCATTAGGTCGTCTAATAGGTAATAAAACAAAAATACAAGGTGTCTCAAAAGAATCTTTATGTTTGTTTAGTTTGATGGGTGAACACAAAGAATCCGAGAGGCGTGATGGGTGCCTGGTTTTTGTGAATTTGATCCCAATGGAGCGCGGAGTGTCCCTATCTAAAGAGAACGCATGAGTTTTACAAAAAAAAGACGATTCATTGACTGTGTGCATAAAAGGTTATGCGACATTCAAGGGTTTCGCCACTTAAATGATGCACCAAGCATACCTCTCATTCGAAATCGGGTCAAAAAGTTTGAAGAAACCGGTACTACTCGGTACTTGAAAAATTGATATCCGGGAAGAACGGTAGAAAAGAGAAGTGTTGAAGACATTTTAAGACGATGAAACTTACATTTTTGAAGATGAAAGGGGACGTGTAGTTACAGTGAAATCAAAGCGCTATGTGGAGATGTTAGAAGACTTATTGGTGCCTAATTGCAAAACTATCTTGGTTATAACCAAAAAATATGGTTCTAGAAGGACGGAGCAACGTCACACGTTCAATACGTCTCTGCTACAAGTTTGTGAAATTTTCCTTGGTAAACTGATCTTCAAGAGAGATGAGATAAATATGCTCAGTCCTGATTTAACCCTTATGGGGCTATCTGAAATTTTAAGTTTAGGCAAAAAAAGACTTCCCTAGCGCATTTGAAAAAAATATTCATCACGAAATAGCAGACATCACGGAGTCTAGCTGACGAGCCGCCATGATAAATTTTACTGTTAAATGAGTGCCCCGAACGTGAGGGTTTACATTTGGACGATATTTTTAAAAGAAACATATCCCCAAACTGTGTATTTTTATAATTAATATACATTTTCTCTTTAAATATCTAACTTTTTTTAATCGAACCACTAAATGTAAACTTTCTTTTGATACACTTTGTATTATGTATACATAAATGCAAAGGTGCTCACATGCTTAGGTTATTGTTTATTATCAAATGACGCGTGTGAAATAAGAAATGTGTGATACCTTTTCAAATAATAATCAGCGATTTTTGGTTTTAAAATAGGAGACATAAGTAATATTGATTAAATATTTAAACATCGAGTTTCGGAATAGTTTTTTTCATTATAATGATTTCATATTATTGTAATAATTTTCTCAATAATAAACTCTTTTTATCAAATTTATGGTTCGAAGGATATAAGTATTAAAATACAAATAATGTTTATTAAATTTTGTCTCTGAGATACCTTATACTTAAATAAGTATTGCAAGTAACATACCAAAATATGAATACTAAAGAAACCTAAAAATATAATCTGAATACTAGTAACAAACAAACGTAAAATTAGCATCAGAATACCTATTTGAATAACAAAAAAATGTTTAAAAATACGTACAACAATTGTGTATGGACGCATACAAATATAAGATATTTGCGCAATAGCTATAATCACTCGTATTTACATACAAGCTAAAAAGTCGTGATAAGGAGTAAAAATGTATTTAGGTGTATTATGAATTCTATATTTATTACGTCAAGGAAATGCTAAAGTATCGATGTCATTAGAAAAATCATTTTCATTTGATACATGTAATTTCACTGATTACTGAAGAAATTACAGTAAATACTTAATAAATTCTTTAAAGTGAATACACTCTCAGAAATAATTTGAAAGTTTAAATAATTAAATTTAAACAGGATATTTTGTGTTTATTTTTTGTTTCATACTTGGTTCACTTTCAGATTGCATTTTAACAGCTTTAAACCGGTACGCAATCAGAAACGGGACTGAATTTTTTTATTTACTTTTCTGCTGTGGTGAGTCAAATAACGATGAATTCATCTATAGTATATAGAACCCATTCGGGGATCCAAAATGAATGATCTGAAAATGTACTTTATGGAAAGATATACATGTAGTGTTTAGTCATATTTTCTTATTTTGTTTTTACTTTATGTTTTTTTATATTTTCTCATTTGTTATTTTTTCTCATTCTTTATATTTTTTCATTTGTTTATTTTAAATATGCTTCTTACCTTATGTTTTTTTCATGTATTTATTTTTAATATGCTTCTTACGCCTATTTATTATACATGTTTATTGTTTTTATATTTTGCCATGTATTAGTTTTGGTTATTTAAAAAATATTTTTTGTTACTTTATTATTTGTGTTCCAGTCTTGTTAATCTAAATCCCATGTCCCAAAATGAGAAATAGAAATTACTCATCGGGAATGTGACTAACGTATGTAATGTGTTTTGAAAATTATTTTATTTTTATTTTTTATGAAAGTATGACCGGTTAAATAACTATTGTATGTATGTATTGATAAAGTCTGAAGATATTTTCCCCGAATATTCTTAAGGATTAAAAATGGTAAAATGATCAAAATCAGTTAAAATATCACAATACTATCAAAATAATAATTTAAGTAAAACGTTTTTTTACACCCTCGAATAAAATAAGGGTCCAGTCACGCTTAAAATGACGAATATGAATGGAAAAGGAAATACACGAAAGATAATTCATACAATTTTGCAATGGCGGGAAGGAATATAAATTATTATTACCCTTATTTAATATAACCCCGAATTTATTATTTATTTATTTGATATACCCTTATTTAATATAACCTTGTTACTAGGGCGATTATCATTGTTTTAGGGTTTTCTAAACAATGGTTTAAACAGCAGGGAAATTACTAGAGAATATGATTTCAACTGGATGTAGGTTGGATAAAGGATGGCACAGATTTACTTAATTGTTTTTTTTGTTGTATGGACTTTTACTGACCGGTCTTATTTTTAAAGCCAATTGCGAATAAATATCATTTGGATATAAATGTGGATAATTTAATGAAAAGAATATACATGCCGGAAATATACCCACACCTTTATTTGAGCGTTAGAAACTGGGAAATTGTCATTCTTGACGAATCGACAAATAAGACTTCGTTAATATGCGTAAATACAAGTATTATTTTTAGGACCTGAGCAATGTGTCTTCGCATGTGTATTTGCAATTCTATTTACAGTAAGAAGGGTCAATAGGTCAAATTATCAGCTTAACAAACATACGAAGGCCACCATAAATTAAAAATGAAAATTTTTTAAATTCTCTCCACCGCAAAATATTATCATTATTGTATCAACAATACAAAAGAGTTTTTAAAAACCAGGGAAAAACATCTACTGAACCACTGTGAAATATTGACAAAATGCATTTTTTTGCGTATTTATTATTTACAATAGACGAAGCGATACAATTTTTAGCATTTTATTATTAGTTTGACGAATAACGAAGAAAATAACAAAAAGAATATAAAAACTAATTTTAGTACATAAAAAACAAATGTTAATACATCCAATAATATTTTTATAAAAAAAAATAAATACATACATAGACTTCGCGCAAGAAGCACATTAGCGATATTTTCAATTGAAGCATAAATATAATTTGACAAAAACATTTTATATATATATATATATATATATATATATATATATATATATATATATATATATATATATATATATATATATATATATATATATATATATATATATATATATATATATATATATATATATATATATAATAATAATAATAGAAGTACATTTTATCGATAATTGTCCGCCTCCGTGGTACAATGGTTAGCGTGTTTAGCTACCGTGCTGGAGGTCCCGGGTTCGATTCCCATGGGGGGTGGGGTTAAAAATAAATATTAATGATAAATACTCCAATATTTATTAATATTACCCTGGACTAGTCCCGGAAGCGCAGGAGTAATCACCTTGCCTTCATGTAAGTAACGATCTAGATAACACTGGATAAATACGATGCAGTGCCCTATGCATCATTGGGTGCAGATAACCACACTCAATGGTGCATAGGGTTAACCCTTATGGGTTAGAATTGAAATACATATTATCAAAATATTTTTTAAAGTGAATATATAATATACGAGTACGTATATATTTTACTTGTATTATGCATTCGAAGGGAGGTACCTTGTGTTTTTTTTGTTGTTTTATTGTAGGAGATGCAGACATCAAGTGTGTAAATATTAAAGATAGGTGAAGATCATTTTGATCCGTCGATAGACGGTAATAGGTACTTATTTACGAGTATCTACCAACACAATATAATCATTTCATCCCAGATTGCTTCGTGTTGATCATATCAAGGGCGTTCTGCCATAATATTATTAGTCTTATTGGATCATCTGTGTATTTGACATACATATTTCTTAACCCTTTCGACAACCAATAAAATAACACAAGTTTTTTTCAGATAATCAGAGTAAATCGTCTACATTTAATGAAGGTAGACTTACCTGTATTAAATCTGGGCCCGAGATTACTTTCAAGGAATGTTCGATGGTAATCTGTAACTAAACTCTTTTCATGGCTATGTATCCTATAAGATCCTTATTTTTCTTATAAACTAATACATGGGTAATGCTCATTTAAACTAAAACATTTTTTATTAAAGTAAGAGTCAGTTGAAGCCACCTGCTGTATAATTATTAAGTACAGTGCCATATCACATAATATATTTACGAATAAAAAAGTCTAATCTTAAAAAAAATGCTTAGTTCCATTATTTAGCTAAGGGGCTAAAATTAGACCTTTACTTAAAATAATACCAAATAAACAGAAAAATGAAAACATTATTCAATATGGTCACCAAATCTGTCTGGAACACATTTGTAAGAGAAAATGAAAAATCAATTATTATAATTTACCGATAATGTATTTATATCGAATGGGTCATTATCACACCGACATAACTTTATACATAAAATTATTCAAAGTACCTTGACGACAAAACATAATAACATAATTATCATTTTTTACGTTTAAATTGATTGTAAATAATAGATATTTCAGTTTGTTATCTAAAGCTGCAAGACATTGGTTATGGAATTAGATTATAATAATTCCGTTCAAACTGTATTCGAGTGAACTAGTGTTTTGTGCCATTCTAAAAGTGCATCAAGGAATATTAAATACTAACCGAAACATTATCCTAGTAAAATAAAAGGTATCGTACCTACATAATCTAGTAAATTTATTTATGGCGTAATTACAATACTTTAAGTTTTAATGTGTAATAATTTAATTATAAACGTTAGTTAATTACTGTTAGGTAATGAATGATCTTTAACTCAAAAATAAATTTAGAAAGTTCAATTCGCATATTTGCAATATGATGGAAGTGAAAGAATATTTTTTGTAGTTCTTTTAATATCCAATATGTTTTGAAATATTTACTGATATATAAAACATATATGTTTGTATTTTATGAACATGTTAAAAGTTCATGAAAAAATATTAATCATTATCCCCTGTGTGCTACTCTCATTTATTTAATATAATCGTTTTCGCAATAGTTCAGGAAAATGACACAAAGATACAAAGTTGAAATATTAAAACTGCATACAATTTTGGAAAACTATATCAATACTTCACTCTCTATGTTTTGTACGTTCAATAAGCGTTAGCGTGATAGTTATTGTTACTATTTATTCTCATTTTTCGATTTCTCACTAATCTAATATTTTTTTAAAACACATGCGATATATTTATGAATAATCTAAAAAAAGACACAATAACGAAAACCATTTAGCGAGTAACATTATATTATTTTAAAGATTAGAGTTTATTGGTTGCTTAAAAAATTTATCCTTAAATACTTTTGAAAAATGGCCCATTAACGCATATATGTACATACATATTACGTTGATACATTATATTAAGTAATCAATTGCATTCCTGAATTGTATTGAACGATTGATATTTAACATACTCAAATCCTGTCAAACGGATCCTCATCCTTTCATTCTTATCTTGTCTGATGGTTGTCAATTTTCAGTGTAATGAGTCAATAAAATGATATTTTTCATCAAATCAAACAAAAAGGATAGACAGAAAACACAAAGAGAAAAATTATTTTCATGCTACTCGTATCACAAAGACAATATTTATGGTTAAAACGATTTTCACGATACAACGAGAAACTCATAACATTATATTTTTACAGTTATCATAAACTGTAGTAAAATAAAGGTCTAGTCGTGCGTGAAGTGACGTAATCTTGAAACAACAAACAGAAAAAAGAATTCAAGGACCAGAGACAATAAATACTAAAAATATTTATATTATTCAAATTATTACATAATCATGCAATAGTATGATACTTTGGCGTTCAAACATGCAATGTTTTACTAGACGTTTTAAGGTAAATTAATTAATAATCAAAAATTATTGGCACGCATTTTATTGTGCATACTTTGGGAATAATTTTAATTCTTATTTTCTCACTCGATTTCGTGTGGTACAAGTGACCCCGTTGAATAAACACTCACTTAACGGACTCTCTCAGTAGGCAAACACAATTGCTCTTTTTGCGGATGCTTCCCTACTTACGAAATCCAGATCAGCTCCGAACTGACGCATGTACATTTATTACATTACTCATATAAAGCTTAATTATTACGTCAAGGATTTATTTCATTTTATAAAATTAGAATATAAATCAAAGTAAAAAGTGATCACTAAAATAAAGTGATCACTAATATAAAGTGATCACTCAAACCAGCCTATGACGGTCGTAAGCCCCGTAAATGCCCAGACTTCCATATTCTTCTTCATCTTTGATGAAATGTCAAAAAATAATATGAAAACAACTCCTGTAATTGGAGATAATCCAGATTTTGTGAACAAGTATTTGGACACACTCAAAATGTTAGAATATAAACATGGGGTAAGGAAAAATATTAAAAAATAATAAAAAAAAGTATTTGCACGGGTTTTAATATAATCTATTAATTGAACTTTGGAGCATGAACCAAGGAATTTTAAATTAGTTTACATCATAAGTATAAGCTATCAAATGCGCAGTACACCTACGTAAAGTCTTCTTTTTATCCTTATCCACTCCCAATAGTGCATAAGGCACAGCATCGCATATATAAGTAGTGTTATCTTGATCGTTAACCACATGAAGTTCATCCCCCTGCGATTTAGGTAAAATATACAAGATCATCCCATCTGTGCTCCACAAGCATTAAATATTCTTCTAACCATAATCCGCATCCAATAGTGTATAGGGCACTGCATCATACAAGCGCAGTGTTATCTTGATCGTTAATTGCAGGATTGCAAATTGATCAGTCCTGCGTATCTTGTACCAGTAGAGGTTGAAATTTAATAAAGATTAAAGTTATTCAGTTAAGTTTAAGCTAAATCACTTGAATTTATTTTAACCCCACTAGAAATCGAAAATATAGGTCTAGCGATTTGTGAACAAGGATTTGAGTACACACAAAAATGTTGTGAACACAAAAAATCCACTAAATGTGTTAATATTTCCTACTTACAGATCTTTGTGATGAGCATAGAAATATAACATACTATACATTTTTGTCCGCCTCCGTAGTGTAATGGTCAGCACTCTCGGCTACCGTTCTGGAGGTCCCGGGTTCGATTCCCAAGGGGGGTTAAATAAATATAAGTGATTTTTTTCACTCTAATAATTATTCAATAATTATTATTAATTATTCTAATAATTATTACCTGAAGCGGAGGGCTGATCACCTTTCCTTCTATCTAAACGATCAACATAACACTGCGTTGATATGACGCAGTGCCCTATGCACCATTGGGGTGCGGATAAGGGTTTTATTATTTTATTATTTATACATGGATCATTATGAGTTTCAAAAAATGTATAAAATACTCAGTAAGTATATCAAATTTTCATTATGCAAAACAACGTGAATCTTCTTAATCAAAAATAGATTTTACGTAAAATGTTTTTTGTGGTCAACGACTTTTTTATTATTATTTAAATTTGTGTATTCTTTCATATCACCACACGAATTTGGGGAAACTTTGCCGAAAGAATAATTGCTACATATTTATATGTACAAACATACGAGTTCAAGCATACAAGATTTCTAAAAATACATCGTATTAGTTCCACCCAAATATGTAACACCATTTTGACGATTCTCTTACAAACTGGAATAAATTACACTCACAATTTGGTATTGAGATATATCGTTTGAGTACGAACTATCTAAATATGTTAATATTTCGACGCCGGAACGCTAGCCAGAGGTCTTATATCTGTTTTTTCCAAACAATGTTTCTTCTCTCTTTTACAAATCAAGAGAAAAGGTGTCCAAAAAGGTTTTATGACCAAATTTAACCCGTTGAATTCGACGACGCAGATTTTATTGCGCTGAAAACGCCTTAAATCTTTTTGTAAGAAAATTTACTCACGAATTATAAAAAAAATTAAAACAGACGTTGGTCTGTACCGGTTGACGTGATCTTGAACCTTTATCTATATAGGTTCGTTAAGTGGGGGGAATCGTACCCGTACAACGTTAGATTCGCAGTCGAGCGTCTACCCAAGACGTTTACCCCCATTTTTTTCTGAATACGTATTTAATTATTGAATATAATTAAGTATTTATTATTGTAGATAAAACATTTAAATACATAATAGATAAAAAGACACGAAGTATTATACAATTAATACTTCACTAATAATAATATTAGTGAAATAATGTTTTTTCATGTAATATTCATTTATTTGTTGCGCAATAAAATATTATTATTCATCCATCGAAATGGAGGCAAAGTCTACGGTTTTTTGCTGCCGTCAAATTGAAAAAAAAATACCTGACTTTTATTTATTATTTCGTTTTGAATTAATTTTTCTTCCCTTCTGTCTATTTTTTTGTTTTTCTTACAAAAATATGACATTATGCATACGTACCGAACCTGACTTAGATCTAGAACATTGTGTACAAACAAACATACTTAAATGGGATTTAAATGCTTGTACATACATTACTTATCGTCAAATATTCTACAATAATATTAACATCAACGCATTACTTCTTAATCATAATAGTAATAATCAGCCTGCTCTATAGAAAAGCATAAAAGAAAATAAATAATCTTGTTTGGTATTTTTTCCGCCACCGTAGTTTAATGGTCACACTTGGCTACCGTTTTGGAGGTCCCGGGTTCAATTCCCAGGGGGGGGGGTCAAATAAATATAAGTCTTTTTTACACTCTTTTATTTATTCAATATTACACTGAACTGGTAACTGAAGCGGAGGGCTGATCACCTTTCCTTCGTGTGTTTAGATCAAAATAACACTGCGCTTATATCATGCAGTGCCCTATGCACCATATGGGTGCGGATAATAGTTTGAATGAAATGTCATGATTATTTTCCTCTCATAATTATTTTCTAACCATTATCCGCACGCAAATGGTGCGTGTGGCACTGCATCGTATATACGCAGTGTCATCTTAATCGTTAAATACATAAAGGAAATGTGATCGGTCCTGCGCTTCAGGTATTAATCCAGGGTAATATTAAATAAACATGAGGGTGAAAAGTCACTTGTGTTTATTTTAACCACCCAGGAAATCGAACCTGAGGCCTACACTACAAAGGGGAACATCTTTTAGTTTCCTCATATATCTTAGTTTTCTTATTTTACGCACTAGCAACTTTTAAACTTTACGACATCTTAGTTGGCCTATTGTCTTGTTTTTCTTTTGTCTTAGCTGTTCTATTTTATTACTTTATTACTTTATTTCTCATTTTTTGCATTGGTTTGTATGGTACGACAGTAAACAAAATATTATTAGATTTCTCCGCTTTTATTATATTAAATGTTTGCTTCCGTAGTGTAAGCGCGTTTGGCTACCGTGCTGGAGGTCAAGGGTTCGATTCATAGGAGAATCAAAACAAACATAACTCTTTTTCATTCTCAAATATATTCAATATCACCCTGGACTGGTGATATTAAATCAATTTGAGAGTGAAAAACAGTAGACTGATCACATCGACACCGTGCAATTATCAAGATAACACTGCGCTTATATAATGCAGTATACTGCTATATAATGCCCTTTATACCATTGGACGCGGGTCGGAAGAATATTCTATGCTTGTGGAGCACATATCGCTCACTCCCGAAGTGTCGGCCTCTGTCCGTACATCCTCCCCCCCCCTCATTAATTAAATAGAGCATTATTTATTTATTCAGAATTATTTTGAAGATTATCCTCTATGTGCAGGTGACAGAGTCCGTCAGGACTCTATAACTACTGCGGGTGGATGGCGGCCTCAGATTCCAAAAAAAATTGCTCACTCATTAAAACAACGTCTAAAAACGTTTAAAAATATAATAAGATGTATTAAAAATTAATAAAAAGCCACTTATTGAACTTTTTACTGTGCAACAGATATTTTTAGGTAAAACCATAATGTTTTTTCTTCATTTAAAAAATATTAAAAAAATTAATTAAACAATACCTTTTCTTCAAAATGCAATAACAACACTTTCTGCCCTGTAGCATATTACGTTGAAAATATGCCGCTTTTGCTGGGATATAGTACATTTTCTGGGCATTCCGAAAACACGCACAACTGAAAATTTACGAATTTTGAAATATGAAACGTCGTATCTACGTTTCTAAAGCGGTTGAAAGGAGTGAGCGATATGGGATCTGGATATGTGGCAGCAATGGAGGGCAGTGCTACAATTGCTAGCGAGCTGATTTTCTCATATCATCTCAATTACGCTATATTATTTATATTTCTATTTCTATTTCATTGGTTATTTTGTTATTTTATGAAATACTATACTCCTTAGTAGTTGTTGTAAACTAAATATCGTTGGCTGCGAATAGTCAAGCCGGAATAAAAATTATCATTATTATTTAGTTGAAAAAATAATAATATTTAGACGTAAAATCTTGCGGCTTGAATCTCATGATATTCTCGTACAAGAAGTAAAATTATACTGAAAACATTTATTTTCACTAACTTCTTAGTAAGTACTTATAAATAACTCTCAAAACGATTTTCTGTAATCATTTTACAGTAAGATATTTATTTATAGATTTGGTGTTTAATTTTTAGAATTCCATTAAAATTTATGTATTAAATGTCATAACAAACACTGATCATTCGTTTGAAAATGCTAAAACTAGGCGAAAGAATTGTCACAAAATTGATTTTGATGTGTTTTTCAACAATAAAATACAACTTAGTATACTAAAAAAATCATGTGTTGATTTTAACATTTAATACTAAAAGTAAGATATTTGTCTAAAGTCTCAAAACTTTTTTCTTTACAATATCATTTTTACGAAAATTAGTATGATAATGAATTCGTATCTACGTTTCGTTAATATGAAACGTAAATATCAAAGTATTAACATGAATAATCTTATATACCTATAATATACGCATATTTACGGATTATGCACACTTAAAATAATATTTTTCGATTAAGTACACTTAAAAAATGGTAATATTTATTAGAAACAAGATCGTTAAAGATTTTCTTCTTCCTAGAGCAAATAGTAAAATGTTCAAGGTCGATCAACTGGTTTATAATATATTACAGACTAGAATTTTAGGGTAGCATGGGAAATATGTATGCATTACGAGTTTATTTTTCAAATAATATAAAAGATGAAAAATAAAACCAAAATCGAATGGCAAACTAAAATTAATTTTAGAGGGATCTTTTCAAATATCTATTTTTCTATTTTTGTGTTTAGGTTTTTTTTTAATAACAAACAGAATTGCAAAGAGGTTGTTTTATTTACGAAACGAAAAGTAAACAAAAACCACCAATAATAATAAAAAGGCGACGGCATTTGAAGACGATGGGAATACTCGTATTTGTACAAACATAGAAGTTGTAGTATTGTAGCGTTTTGTAGTGTAATTTAAGGTTTACGATGTATACTTACTTTACATATGCAAACAGTCCCAATAAATACAACATTAAAATATACCAATTTTTCTTTCAATTATATAAATATGATATTTACTTGCAGAAATTCATTACTTGAAATAATTTTTAAAACATTAAATTAGCCCCTCAAATGCAAATGTAACTACAAATTTTTTATAAATGTTGCAAATTTAACCTGATTTTTTGTTTTAATGGCCCGATTTATTGTTCTGTAGAATAAAATAATAATCATATAGTTTTTTCAACATAGATTTAATATCAACCGGGTTTCGTCGTAACCGATATCATCAAACTAGTCCGATGATATCGGTTACGACGAAACCCGGTCGTGGTCAAATAATATAAACCTAATGTAAAATCACATAAATAATTAAGTATAAACCGGGTTTCGTCGTAACCGATATCATCAAATATGATATCGGTTACGACGAATGATATGATGATATCGGTTACGACGAATCCCGGTCCCTAGTCAAGTAAAATTTATCTGGTAAAAACTATTTGGTATTAAAAACTAAAATAAAACTATTTATTATTTTATTCTATAAAATGCAGTTCCACTATGTAACGTCAGTACAAAACTAATTGTTCTGTTACTGTGTAAGTAAGTGAAGAGAGTTTTTTAACAATAAAATACAACTTAGTAGGCTCAAAAAATTAGTATTTGATTTAACATTTAATACATAAATTGAAACGGAGCTCTACAAATTAAACGCCAAATCTATAAGTAAGTAAAGAGAAGGTGAACTCACCTGTTCGTACAAGACGAAAGAGAGATAAAATCCAAATATTTAAACTAAATAGCGGTAAGAGCGAGAGACTCGCGACGGACGGTGCGGTGGTTCGGCCCGGCGCAGAAACTACTATGTGGAAATGGTTTTGCCGCCATAGGAAGGTGCCGCCAGCGCCGCGGAGAGGCGAGCAAGCTCCGAATAAGAGCAAAGCCTCTGCGCGCGGAGTCTGCGCACCGTTTGACAACTTTCTTTTTCCTGTACTTTTCTCTATTCCCGCACCTGGTATTCAATATTCCACTTAATGTGGACGCACGTAAGGCACGGTTTAAAATACGATTGAACTTAAGGCCAAGTATTCGTTAAGTCGCACTTTTATTTGCTCTAAATCCAGGTAACATTTTTAAAAACATCATTTTTGCATTGAAAAAATAAGTTATTATTTATCGAAATAATTACATGGTTTTGAAAAGAAAACAGTTTTTGAAAGGTAAGGAGTTAAAAGAAACATAAATACATATTTTTTCCATATATATTCATAAAAAAAACTATCCAATTCACATTAAAAAAAATGAGGATGAGCACACGACCAGTGTTCCAGATACCGATATGGTCCATAAAATATATTTATAAATATATATACATATATATATATATATACATATATATATATATATATATATATATATATATATATATATATATATATATATATATATATATATATATATATATATATATATATATATATATATATAAATAAATGGTATAAATGTAATTTAAGGAGAAATATTTGTGTTTTTTATTATTTACCCAAATATGTATTTCAATTTCTGTGAGCCTAAGCGGCTCATTATTATTATTTATTACACTTAACCTGTACCTACCATACGAACACGAGCCGTGTTTTTTTTCTGTATTGTATTTATTATTAAGTAATAAGACAAAAAATAGCAAACATTAAAATCACATACTTGGCTTTTAATATATTTTATAAAAATTATCTCATTTCATAAAATGGGATCGCGAATATGTAATTTTATCGATACTTTGATACGATATAAAGTATACTATGAGGTATGTTTTCAAATTGATCGGGTTAGTAGTGTCGTGGTTACACATAATACATACATTTAGCCGTAATACATCCGACGTCATGTCTTCTATTTGTTATTAACGATCATTTTTCTTACTCAGTACCTTGGCTAGAATAAGAAGCGAAACAAAAAACGTTTTAACCTAAATCTTTCTTAAGAACCGAAAGTATCTGATTCAAACAAACGTAGAGATTCGTATAGTGTAGGTACAAAACCGGAATTAATAATTATCTTATTCATTCAATCGCTTTTCATTTCATACGCCAAATTAAAACACACTCTTTAGGTATTATTATGAATATGGTAAGTTTGTTTTAATAATTCTTTTAAATATCAATCGTGCAACTTACAATTTCACACGGAGACGGTTTCGTTAACATGTTAAAAAAAGAGTCAAGTTTGTTTTTCATAAAGCATTCACTTTCACCACAGTTAGTGGCCAACTACAATCTACCGTTACCTACATACATGGATACATTCAACATCTAAAACCGAGATGTATAATGACGGTGGAACTCTGTTAATTTATTTATTACTTCGATGAGATAATAAAACAAATAGAACAATATAGCAATACTAAGTATATATATATATATATATATATATATATATATATATATATATATATATATATATATATATATATATATATATATATATATATATACATATATATATATAAATATATAAATATATATATATATATATATATATATATATATATATATATATATATATAAATATATATATATATATATATATATATATATATATATATATATATATATATATATATATATATATATATATATATATATATATATATATATATATATATATATATATATATATATATATATATATATATATGTATATATATATATATATACACATATACATACACTTACACACGCGCGCACACACACACACACACACACACACACACACACACACACACACACACATGCACATGCACACATACACATACACGCACGCACATACTCCCACACAGAGTCTTGGTTTTATATATGTGCAATAATAATTTTAATTATTTTGCTCAGTAAATCAAATGTATTATCATTTATTCATCTCTATTATTTTTAAAAAATATTCCTCTTTCCTTAAAAATCATTAATTAAACATAAATAAACTGGTCTTTAAAATTAATAGTTAGTAATTAATAAAAATTTAAAATTAATAATTAATAAAAAAACATTTTATAACGCCAGTTCCGAAATTATTTTATTGGTGCCATTTGGATTAAAACTCCTTTATATTATAGATCTATGAACATGCATGCTAACCAGTTTGACTGAAATAGGCGCTTCACTAAAAAATAATATCGTATTTGAACTGGTCTTTAAAATAAGAATACTAGAAAACATCAAATAACGCTATTTTTTAAACAAATTATAATGGTGACATTTGGATTAATACTCCTTTGTATTATAGATTTAAGAACACGTATGCTACCCATATTGACTGAAATAGGCGCTTCACTTAAAAATATTGACCGAATTCAAATGTTTATAATGGCAGCCTATATAAGCGTATTCATGAAATGTACATAACTAAACGAATAACTATCAAACTTGCATTTTTTCGAAGGTAACTTTTTTCCATTTAATATCGGTCAAAGTTGAAAGATAACATAATAATACTTACAAATGAACATTCAAAATATTACCAAAACAATAATTATTGTAATAAGATTTTTTTACCAGTAACGTAAGATTTTACCTTGTCTTGTGACAGTTCTTGAGAAACTATTCAATCTATTCATGTAGGATTTCAAGAGGTCTTCTTGAGCCCTCTGACCTTCACTGCTGGATATAGACTTCTTCCCCTTCTTTCCATTTCCTCCGGTCGGTTGCTGCTTGCAGCCAGTTTTCACCCCCCAAAAGCGATTATGTCGTCGAACCAACTCTTTTTGGGTTTTCCGACACTTCTTTCGCTCTCCCAAGGTTACAAAATTCTTGGGGTCCATCTTGTGGAGTCCTGTCTTGCAATGAGTCCTGCCCATTGTCATTTGAGTTTTGCCACTTGATTCATGATATCATATACATTGGTTATTTTCCTGGTATCTTCATTTTTTTATATCCATTAGGCTTAGACCAAGCATTAATCTTAACATGGATCACTGTGTGCACTTGAGCTTTTCTGCATTTCTCTTTATCAGAGCCATAGTCTCTAGTGCATATCGCTTACTCCTTTCAACAACGTCATATATCAAAAATCGTAAATTTTCAGTTGTACATGTTTTTGGAATGCCCATAAAATGTACTAGGTATATCCCAGCAAAAGCGGAATATTTTTAACTTAATATTTACCCGATACAGGGTAGAAAGTGTTGTTTTTGCATTTTGAAGAAAATGTATTTTTTTTATAAAATAAATATTTTTTAAATGAAAAAAAAACATTCAGGTTTTACCTAAAAAGATCTGTTGCACAACAAAAAGTTCAATAAGTGACTTGATATTTATTTTAATACATTGTATTATATTTTTAAACTTTAAAAATGATCTCCTGAAAAATCTAGTTTTTTGATATATGACGTTGTTGAAAGGAGTGAGCGATGTATCTTGCGTACTGTCAATGAAATCAGTACGCAGGATTCGTACACTTTTCTTATTAGACAGGTCGGAGTCTCCTTACTTTGCAGAATCTGTTTCAAGAAGTAGGTTGATACTATCAACTGGTTTTATATTGTCTTAAAAATTTACGAATAACAAAACGAATTGCTGTCTTGAAAGAAAGTATATGTTTTGTTAATTCCATGAGCGCCATCTTCAGTTCTTTAGTTGAACTATATAGTTGACTAGTTGTTTATGAAACAATGGGAGAACTTTCGATATTAAGTTTTACGAAATCGCGACAGATGATCCAATGTAGCGCCTTTTGATGATAATTACAGGAAAATATACTATAGGAAATTATACATGAAAATCAAAAAGGCTTTTTTATTACTCGCCCTATAAACCTAGAAAATTAAACATATTATATTATTTAAACTCATTTTTTATTAATCTTCTTCTAACCCTTGTCCACACCTAATGGTGCATGGGCACTCTATCATATAGAAGCAGTGTTATCTTGATCGTTTAATACACGAGGGAAAGGTGATCAGCCTTGTGTTTCAGGGTCATATTAAATAAAAATTAGATTGAAAAATCACTAAAATTTAATTTGACCCTCTTAGGAATCGAACCCGGGACCTCCAGCATGGTAGTCTAGCCCACTAACCACTACACTATGGAGGCAGACAATTTTTATTTTTATTTTTTATTTTTTATTAATATTTTTTTTAAGAGTAAATAAGTAGAGTAGTTCCTTCCGTCCTGTCTCCAGGAGGTGTTCCCCTCTCCCATAAACGTATCCCAGAACTTTTATTTTCCACAAAAACGGTAAGAGCTTAAGAAAAATTTCGGGAACAATGATCACCTTTCAATTATCCTTAAAATGGGAACTTCGAGACACTACCAGATATTTTGTAATTTATGGCAAAAGTTGTGAATGTGTATGACATATTGTAATCAACAATTTAGTGCGATTACAGAGGTTCAAACTTAACACAGGTTGAATTACACAGGTTGAAACTTTGCACAGATTGAATTACACAGGTTGAAACACAGGCGATTACACAGGTTGAAACTTTACATAGGTTGAAACACAGGCGATTACACAGGCTGAAACTGTACACAGGTTGAATTACACAGGTTGAAACACAGGCGATTACACAGGTTGAAACTTGAAACTCTTTTTAAATGTTGATAACTGGCATGATTGGGATAAATTGCTCTCTGTCTTTCCTTATTTCCTAAATTGACGGAGCTTGTTAATAGTTTTAGATCGGCAAATTTCTATACTCTTTTTTTTTACATGTAAGTTTGAAAATTTGCCAGCCACATAGATTTCTAGCGTGATACATTCAGATAAAAGATAAACAATATTGGTTGCATTGGGATTGTTGGCTATCTTAACTGTTTTTTTTTCAGGATGGAATCTGTATTTCCTATTTACCTTTCTTATTATGTACAAGGTTTATAGATCATTAAGTCGATTTTTGTTTATTCTAACTAAAAACATATTTTATTACAATCTGTGTTGGCAACAGGAGGGATTATCTAGAGTGGGCTAATCAGGAACTTCTCAGCATTTGCTCATTGTTGGGAGAAAGCCACGTAAAATTCCCCAGGATAAGTCGCACTGTTAACTGTCGTCAACAGGCTTTCCATTCCGCTAGAATAGAGTTCGGCTCCACACTCTTAGTTTCCAATTCAGTGAACTGCAGGAAAAATCTTTTTCCTATAAATTCCGCCTGAAGTCAAAATGCCAAAGGACGACACTCCACGTCATAGCAAGATGATGCCAACTACTAGGTATTTCCGTTATCACTTTAGTCGAAATTATTATTCTGATAACGATAACAGGTGCGATGCTGTAATGCTATCCAAAACGTCGTCGAGGAAGTGCTGACGACACTTAACATAATAACCCAGGGTCTGAAAGGCCATGAAAATATTTTAAAAAAATGTATGTATTAAAATGTTTTGATGACGTCATTGTGTATTATCAAAAATAATATAAATAAAAAAGTATTGTACAAGGTTTTAAGTGAACCTTTTACCGAATGGTACGAAATTCATTTATATGATAAATAACCTTTAAATTATTCGATGAGATTGATCAATAGTTTCATATTTTATTGTCATAAAAAAAAATATTTAAACATAAAGGTATCACTTTGGACCGATGTTTTTGTGTATTTCAGAAAAGCATTTTTTTAGTTACAAAATACAATGACAAAAAATAAGTAAAAAAATCTATTTTATAGACAACCGGGACGTATGTGTTAACGTCGTATTAGTTCTTGAAATTTACGCAGCAATAAAAAATCAGAAATATTCACAAATTTTGTAAATATGTTGGGAAAATATTTTAAAACATTTTTAAAATTCCTTTCCTTTCAATTACGTTAAATTTTACTATTTGTTTTTTTTTTACAATTACGTTAAATTTTACTATTTGTTTTTTAATAAAGTTGCTATTTGACGAATACTGAGCCCAGTTAATCAATAATGCTTATCTCAGACTCCCATTATTTTTGTAGCCAACCGTTTTATGCAGGATAAAGTGTTCATTAACTATTTTGCAATAAAATTATGTATTTCGCTCACCTCCGATGGATGTCACGAAATATTTCGAGATGGCTACGGATATAACGACCTTCATTTTTCTCTAATTGACGGCTTGAATTATACAAAGATAACCCGTTTAAAAGATAATTGTGTTTTGCACAATTTCCATGAATCGCTGTTTTCCAGATCGCTACACGTAATAATATTAAAATTAACTAAATGGACATTAAGCATGTAAAGATTTTACAAGATCTTTACGCAATGTCTACATATCTATGGTACATCGGTACAATATGGTGTATTTTATAACGACGTTACTGTATTACTTATGTTTTCTGATATTAATTTATTATTCTCCTGGTGCCATCTCCTATGTGAAGGTTGGATATTATTATACTGTCATTTTGTAGGCAGCTGCACGCAAGTCTCTTAGTTTGCGTAGTGTGAGTGACTATAGTTGAGTAGTCCACTTGCAAACCACGTTATGTTAAAAAAATAAGTTTTTTAGCCAATGGTGCCAATTGGTAGAAAATTAAAAATACAGTGAAACCTGAATTATTATGTCTACGGGTTTCGAAGCTAACCGGTAGACATTATAATTAAGTTATATTAAAATATTTAAAATGATTTTAAAACCAAGTTATATCTTAATTTTTTTTCTAAGATGTGATTTAGTTCAGTTAGTAATTATTTTAAAAAGTAAACGTAGGAATTTTGGACGGAGTAATAACGATGTACAGGTAAACACTATATCGACAACTAAGGTTTAGTTAGGTACCTGTATGTGCCAATAGTTGAACAAAAGATGTCACAATTCACAATGCACACCATTCAAGTTCTTATAACAAAATAAAACTGTTGACCACTAACACAATGTAAACATTATTTGGAGACCTGCTTTCGCGAAGGTACTGCATGGGTGTTTATTATATTACCTATTCTATCTCAAGGGACTTGTACATTCACTACTTTGCACAAATTCTACAACCTATTTATAAAAATAATTTTGAATGATTAATATAACGCCATTTTCTTAAAAAACTAGCTTAAGGACGGGACGCTTTGCTGTGTTTAAATTTAAAAGAAAAAAATAAATTGAAATTATTTGGTAAACAAATGCTTTTTTGTTGTTTTTTTTTTAAAATATCGTTTCAAATATATTGCACTCTTGGTTTGGATGATCCTTGTTGAGTTTTGATCCTTTTGGTTTTATATAATTACTGATGAAGTTGACCCAATGCGGTGTGCCCTATGCACCAAATATGTGGGTTTATCGTAAACAGAACATAATTTTTTCCTAATTTTATTATTATTATTAACTGAAAAATGGTTCACGACGTAAATAAAATAAAATAAAAAAATAAAAAAATTATGATCAGAAGGTGTTAGTGATACCAACTCAATTGAAAAGAATCATTGCTTTGTGATTTCACCATGATAAGAAATTTCTTAAATGAAATAATAGTTTCAATTAAATTTTATATTTCATTTTATATACAGTCAGCACATAATTTAATATTATGGTAAATAAATTAAATATATTCCAAGTATCGAAATAATCAGTAGGTACGTATTACAAATGGTTTTTATTTTTTACTCGTATTTAGTGGTTAGTTATTATTGAGCGGTCAATAAGATATGGTATTTAATTGAAAACCAAAATAAGTAGTATAATTTAAAAGTAAACATGACCGGAAAAATATTAACACCTAAGAAAACAATCGTAAGGATAAAATAGTTTAATGTATAGAGGGTTTAAAATGTATGATGAGATGTCAGAAAGAATGAAGACTGAAATATTGTATAGTGAATCAAAAAACAATGTTTTAATTTAACATTTATTTAATGTATTACATTATTTCAGGATGGGAATTTATAAATAAAGAAAGAGATGTAGATTAAAAGATTCAAAATTATATGAAAGGATATAAAATACAGAATATTAGTAACCAATATTGATTATTAAAAACTCAAGATATAATAATAATTTCATCTCTAAAAAAGAATAACAATTATTTATAGACTGTTAATATGTTTCACCTGACTGTTTATTTTTTTACGAGCATCTTTTATGAATATTTTTATATATAAAGTAAAATGGGGTAAAATCTTTAAATTGACGTTAAATTTGAGTACAAAATAAGAAATAAATTTAAAAAAGCAGTACTCAAATAAAAATTCCTGGAATGATCATAATATATTGTGTTAAATTTTCCCAGTTAATTATTGTGTATTACAATGTATTTTACAATGTTGATGTTAATCAACTAATATACAATAGAAACCATTAATTTTAATAGGTATATTTTTCTATATTAACCTTTGTTAATAATAATAACGTTTTTAACAAACACTATTTTGATTGGTATGAATGATCTTACACATCATCATTATTTTTGAAATAAAGATAATAGCATCATTAAATCTACTTGATTCTATGTTTATTAATACATTGCAATGGTTTTGGGTCGATCCTGATTGTGAAACTTAATATTTTTAACGAATTCTGTAATAATTGTAATAATAATAATAATAATAAAACCCTTATCCGCACCCCAATGGTGCATAGGGCACTGCTTCATATGAACACAGTGTTATCTTGATCGTTTACACACGAAGGAAAGGTGATCAGCCCTCCGCTTCAGGTACCAGTCCAGGGTAATATTGAATAAATATTACAGTGAAAAAATCACTTATATTTATTTGACCCCCCTGGGAATCGAACCCGGGACCTCCAGAACGGTAGCCGAGCGTGCTGACCATTACACTACAGAGGCGGATAATTGTAATACTCTTTTAATTATAAAAATCTTGACTGTTAACACTACCTTATTCAAGGCACAGAAGTATAATACTTTTATTTATTGTGTATTACTTGTTAGGGTATTTTGAGACTCGAATCGCTGTGTACTGATATTTAAAATACTATTTCAATTCAATTCCTTTTCCATAATTATTTTAGGGAGCGACTTTATAAACAATTGCTAAGGAGATAGATAAATCTCTATATTATCTAGGTGCTCTACTGGTCGAGTAAAAAACAGTGAAATATATTTTCTTTTCGGTATCACCATTTTCAATTACTCTATATACATATAAATTTAATACTTTTATAATATTTGTCTATACATTTTTATTATGTTGTACTATATTACAATACAGGCCCCGTGGCGTAGTCGGTAGACGCTTGACTGCGAAACTGGCGTTGCGGGTTCAATTCCCGCCAATTGCAAAATGAATTAAAGAAAGAATTATTTTCAATTGGTCTGGGTGCTAGTAATATATTTTTCACATATACCTTTCCTTTCCTAACCACGTATCCTACCTGCAGACAAGCTTCTTAAATAGAAACTTGTGAAACTTATTTTAATAATAACTGAACTTTTAAAAGCCTTTAGACGTAAGTATGAAAAAACAATCTTCTTTATAAAAAAATATATCATATTTGTATTTAGTATGATTTTGTACAAGATAATTGGAGATGATGAAAAATAAAAGTTTCATATGAACATATGTGATTTTTTTCTCAAAAACAAATGTGAGAAAAGTACGTAGTTATTTTTATGCACAATTCACTCCATAGAATATATTAATTTTGAAATTGAAAGCGGTCAGATTAGGAGTCAAAATAATGAGCAGGTATGTATGAACAGATCCATGAACGTGAAAGAGGCGAAGACTGTTGAAGAGTGGTGTGGCCCTCTATTCTCTTTTCCTACCCCTGCGGGAAGCGGTGTGATGGTTAGTTAGTTAAATGTATTAAAAACATCTTGTCAATCCTATGTTACTGTACTCTAAAAAGATTTCAAATTCAGCACTTTTATATTCAAATTAACTTCATACCTGATATATTTCAAGTATTTTTATCAATAATATAAAAAAGTAATATAACAGGCAAGATATCAAACGAAAAAAAACACTGTTATTTTACTCGACCAATAGAGTAGGTACCTACATGATATATAGATTTATCTATGCCCTTAGCAGCCGATTATAGGGTCGCCCCCCAAAATGTGCATCAAGTAGGCAAGCACTTGTGGTTCTACTGAAGTAGGTACCTGCCTAGCATCGGATGCTAGTATAGGAATGACTGACGCGCGGGACCGCGATGCCTGGAAACGATTACATTTCTATAATCGCCGGTCGTTCGCAGGCACAAAACGGAAAATGTATTAACAGAAAAGAGCACGTTTTTTCTTTTATTCAATTCATTTGGCGGTCGCAAAGAATCTCCGTGATTTTCGTTTTAATATCAAGAGGGGGGAGGACTTCGCTGCTGTCAGTCGGTTTCGATCTGTCGTTGCGGCTGCGCGTAAGCAAGGAATCAGTCGCGCGTGCGCAAAAATTGACCGATCACGGTGACATTTTCCCGCACATTTTCTGTTTTCCCGCCGATTATTAAAATCACAAGTGAGAATTTTAACAATCGTAAAAATAAGCACGTAATTCGTTTTAAAACGACTGTTTTGTGCTGCGCTTGGAATTTTATTAGTTTCCGTGTAAGGTGCCTATGCAGGTATGTTTATTAATTATATTTCTTTTTTATTTATGTTTATGAAACGTGATGTTAAAACCAAAATATAATTACTTAATTTGCACAATATTCAGGATACAGAACGTCTGAATAATCACTAAAAATTATATTATATCAACATAACACATTTCTAACAATATTGGTCGCTTTTTTGACCTTCATCCCCAACCAATGTTGCATAGGGTACTGCTTGAATTGATTAAGTTTCAACTTAATCTTTAAATTATCGGGTTGTGGTCCCGTGGTGTCGCGGACTCTTAAGTCAGAGATTCTCGGTTCGGACCCACTGTACCACAATTTGATACCTATTTCTAATAATGAGCCGCTTAGGCTCAGAGAAATAGTATAGAATTTAAATATTTGTGTAAATAATAAAAACACTCTCTTTTAAAAATAAAAAAATCGACCGGACAATGTCTGGATTTAATACTCCAGTACCATTCGCCCAATGCAAAACCTCGGCAATGATTTCGCGGACCATACCGATATCTTTAATATACTTAAAAAGAGATCATTATTTTGTAAACAATTATTACATGTATTTTATTTAGTAAGCACAAATTGGCTACAGTCGGAAATAAAGAAAAAAATGAAAGCAAAGGTACCAATGCTAAATAATATTAAGAGAAAAGATAAAAAAGAGAAAAAATAGGTATTAGATAGATTTTTTTCACGACTCGTCAAAAGGCTTAATTTTTTTCCATTCCTTCAGCAAGCTTTCACCTACTGAGTTATAAATAGTAAGAGTGCATTCAATAATGAATACACACAGTATTTCATATTCATGATCATTAAAATATAAAGACATTGATTGCAGTAATAACATTTCCCGGTAGTGAGATTCAAATATACGTCGGTTGCAAAAATACTCAAGATGTCAAGAACAGCTTCATCATTGCATCTCAACTAATAATTGATTCTTTTTAAGAAGAGGGTCACTTACGTAAGTGCATATATATGTATATACATATATATATATACACACACACATATATATATATATATATATATATATATATATATATATATATATATATATATATATATATATATATATATATATATATATAAAGTTCGAAACAGTTCAATGTTCATCTAAAAATTTTTGTCACTATATCACCGAAACATTATTTCTTATAAATACGTGATAAGATATTTTGATGTCGTTTGGTAATTAAAATACTGTTCCTGTTGTATGTTGAAAAGTGTGTAAAAACATATGTTGAAAAGTGAAACGAGTGTTTTAATAATTATTTTACGGCCTTTTCATTACTTGTTGCGATATTGTACACACTTATCTAAGTGAGGATTCACGCTTTTTCAAAGACTTTCGAATTCAATCAACGTATATGCAAATTTTTAATAGTTTATTTATGTGAATACTTTGTAATATATCGACAGCAATATTAATACAATAATTTTTATATCGTATTATTATTTTTTTACATCGCAACAAAAAATTGAAAAGAATCAAGTGATCAATTTACACACGTGTAACATTCACAAATTCTACCTAGAGACCTAAACATAGATGTCTCTAGTGAACTCGCCCATACTGTGTTATGAGTATGATCAATATATCTAGAAGTTTCAAGAATTTGAGTAATGTGGTTAAGGGTAGAATTGGTGAATGTTACATGTGTGTGACAAGATCACTTAAACCAGACTATGAAGACCGTAAGCCCTGTAAATGCCCAGACTTCCATATTCTTCTTCATCTATGTTGAGATGTCAAAAAATAATACGATTTATCGTATTCACCTCTAGGCTCCAGGTCTTAGAGCCATAAAGCAGTACGGACCACACATACTCGTAGCATTTCATGAGTCTCTATTGAAGTTAACATTATAAAACATAACTTTTGAATGGAGACAATCAGATTTGTAAACAAGTATTTGGATACACTTGCATGTTGTAAAAATATCATTCTTTTGTTTATTAATTTAATATTGCGTTCACATTTTATTCAAATAACATTTTGAAATTATAATTCTCATGTAATTTTACAAAATAGAATCAGTTTTAATATAATGTAATAAGTTGTACTAATTATCGTTTCTTGGTACATATTACATTTCCAAGGCATAATAGCGACTTATAATGATTTGATTTGTGGCTTCAATAATGGATTTAATTAGTGTTTTTGCTTAACACTAAGCGAATTATTAAAACGAGCTTAATGAGTGATTTTTCACATTAAGAAATAGAAAAAACACAAGGCAAATAGCCGCAAGTTAAAAACAGTAGTTTGAGATAAACGAGTTTAAATTTAACTTAAGATTATGCTTTTTGCCAAAACTTATATCAAATTAATACAATTTTGCGGCTATTTGAATAATGAATATCTCGGTAAAGGAAAGAGATAGAGCAAAATCTGTGATTGTATATGATAGAGGCTAGTTATAAGAATGCTTTGAGCCGTGTTACGCTAAACAGACGCAACTGAGTTGAGTTACGGCTAGTTGCCTTTACACATGAGTTTAATGCGTTGTTTGCGTCAGCTGTTTAGCTTCTTCTTCGTCTTCTTCTTCTTTTTAATGGCTTTTCACCCATCTTGGGTGTTACAGCTGTTTAGCTGTTATTTTTTTCCACGTGTCGCATGATGGTTATCAATGTTTCATGTGTTGAGAGATTACAAAATAAATTTATGATAAAAATATTTTTTATATTATTTTTTGACATTTCAACATAGATGAAGAAGAATATGGAAGTCTGTGCATTTACGGGGCTAACGGCCGTCATAGGCTGGTTTAAGTGATCTTTTTACACACGTGTAACATACACCAATTCTACCCATGATTGGAGATAATCCAGATTTGTGAACAAGTATTTGGACACACTCAAAATGTTGTAGATGAAACTATTATTCAAATTATTTTTTAAGGAATAAACTAATTTCTTTTCTCGATATGTCCTTGCAATAATCCATCTTTAAAAAAATAAAATTATTTCAAATACACAAAAGGCTCACCGTGTGTAAAGTAACGTAATTTTGAACCAAATATTAGAATCATAAACATTTTTACTACAAGCAAGTACTCGTGAATAATCCTTTTTAAACTTTTTAAAACTAATGAATAATTATTTGTTTTTAAGTACATGGAGCTAAGAGTGACGGTATTTTTCTAGAAAATTACTATTTTTAATAGATTATGATAGGTTACAGGGAGTGAAGATTGGCCTATACTCTTATTTGTGTTTATTTATTTATTTATTAATATATTTCATCATACACATATTTAAAATAATGTATCTTCACTAAGTGTTCCCGTGCCGAGGTCACTTTTAACAGAATCACAGAATACTTTTGTACAAATCCGTTATTAGTATTAGTTACGTGTGTTGTGTCATGTATCAACTCCATGATTTTCGTGATCACTAAACTCATAATCACGAAATAATAACTGCCAAGGAAAATATTGGTCTTTTCAGTTTTTTAAATGCGCAAATTTGTTTGATAAATGTATTCGAATAGGAAAATATGCATCACATGAAATGGAATGATCTCGTGACTTCTCGTGAAATAGGAACCAAAAAAACTTCGTTTGCGTCTAATATAAAAGAAAAATATGCATTTATAATCCTGGACCAAATAACAGAACGAAAATAACGTTATATATATTGATAAATATTGTTTTTTTCTTCTTCTAATAAATTATATCTATGGTATGATGAACATAACCACGTGTCGTGCTTATAAATACGCCCGAGTGAAAATTGCTCAATAACTGACCGAAAGGTCAAATTCTTTGAATCTTATTATTCTAGGCTGAAGAAGAAATATTAACATATTAGGAAACTCGGTAAAATTTACAGACTACGAGTTGGGCGTTTAATAAATTATTTACTATATATAAATTATAAACTGTTACTTAGCAAAAATAAAAATAATTAATTAAATGATATAATAAATTGACATTTAAAACCAGCTGTCACAATAGCTCCTATAATAACTCATAAAAGTATGTGCCTATTTTTCTTGAAACTATTTGTAATTGCATATTTCATTTAACCGATGTGGCTCTTTTATTTTATGGATTTGTGAAACTGGCAGGCAACTTCAATAAAATCGACCACATTTAAATCAATATTTGATGCACTAACTCCGTGATTAACGAATAAATTTTTAAAAAATCCTATGAGTACTTTATTATATTATCAGCTTGTCACTGAAGACTAAATAATTAGTAAGTCTTAAGGACTAAGCTGATTTCTTCACTGATCGATATTATCACTGCGTTAATATATTGTGATTAAAAAAAAAGACATAGTTTTAAAGTATAAAAAATGTTTAGTTAAAAATAAAAAAATACAACATTCGCTGTATGCAAAATAACATTAAGAAAAAATACATCTGCAATTTGCATCTCTATATAGATAACTGCATGCTTTTTATCTCTATAAACGAGAAAATTAGTGCATGCTTTACACAAATTACTTTTATTGTAGTGAGAAAATTGGTTAATTTAAAAAAAATTGACTAATTAGCTCACATCCTTTTTATTTGCCATTTTATCACAGGGAAATATTTTTTTTTCTTAATAAAGGAAATACACACAAACAAGCTTCTTTGACATCTCAACATAAATGAAGAATAATATGAAAGTCTGGGAGTTCACCGTATTCTTCTTCATCCATGTTTAGATAGATGAGTCTAAAATGAAAAAAATAACTCCTAAGAGGAGAAACCCAGATTTGTGAATGAGTATTTGGACACCAATCAAAGCCTATTCTACATACTTGCTCACGATCAGTTCATAAACTTACTTGTCAATAGTCTTTGCAAGTCTCCATAAAACTATCCAGCGCCTAAATATTAGGATAATACTGTTAAAATATCAGTTTTCTAGACACCAAGAATCGCTTTATTCAAACAGTTATAAGTTAATTCTTTGTATATTAAAAGCATTGATAACTTTGTGGTATTGTAACAAAACAGTCTCCTTACCATCCATTTTACACATTGTGTAAAACCACTTTTATGAACCGTTATTCGTGACAAATAAGTGTTTATAAAAGTGCTATTACACAAAGTGAACAATGGATGAGGAGAGTTATTAGTTATTGGGCTGTAGATTTTAGTTTTTACTGCGTCGGTGTCGGACATTATTCTTCGTCGGTCTCACCAAAAATTTTGTTTTGAATGGTCGCCAAAGAGTGCAGCATCATCGGAATAATAATTTTGTTGCGACGCTACCGGTTCAAGGCGAAGTGGGACCAACACAGAATACATACCATACATAGTATATTGGCCGACCCGTGACTTTTACTTCTCCACGTGGTAAAAAAGGTCATTTGTTTATTAAAAATGAAAGTCAATGTTATGCGCGTAGTTGTACAAGTACTCGCATATGTGGTACATGCCGTCCACGGATTACACCAGAGTAAAATCGTAACATTTTTAGATTGCCATTTTTAATTCTTGTTATGGTTCGGTGAATGTTTGACGATAGCAATGACCTATATTAAATCCAATTATCATACTATACATATACCTGCATATGTACATGTATCTAATATTATTCAAATCTAAAATCAGCCGCATTAAAATAAAAATTACGAATTAATACGGCTTAGTACGGCTTATTTTTTATTTAAACATCGTAAGATACGTACATGCTGTGAACACCCAGATTTAAAAACAAGTATTTGGAACACACTCAAAATGTTACGAATAAAATAATAGCTCATATTATAAGCCGGAAAAAATATTCTTTTCAGGCTGTAAAATAATGTAAAATAAGGTTAGGATCAGGTTAGGGTCTTCCATACATCTAAATAAAAGAGTCTCTGCTAAATAAAAGCTTTCTCAATCCAACCATAGATGGCTCTAGTTACTCATATGTAAAGCTCAAATGTCATGAGATTTACGATATATGTAGAAGTTCCAAAAATTGAGTTATGTGGTTGTCAATTATGCTAAGAATAGTGAATGTTGCACGTGAGTAAAGTCATATCTTAACAAGCTTGTGACGGGTCGTAAGCCCTGTAAATACCTAAACTTCCATATTCTTATTCATGTCAAAATGTAAAAAAGCTCCTTAGTAGAGAAACACAAATTTGTAAATTATATTTCATACATGTTCGGTGATTACCATTTTCAGTATAATGTTGAAAACGGGCTTTTGCCCGTTTTCAAGAGATATTGTCTATTGCGATAATGTTGTAACCCCGAAAATCTGAATTTAGGCTAAGAATAAGTCTCTTCCCTGATATAAGTCAAATTTTCTGTGGTAACATTAACACTGTATTTCTCATATATTATCCTTGTTTTATGATTCCTTTCAGCCGACTGAATCGAGATATAATAATTTCTTAATTATTTTTATATTATTTTTCAAATATTCAATACATAATAATATTTTAAATTACTTAATTTTTTGTGATATTTCTCCTTGCATAAAATATAAACAAGCGTTTATCTATCTGTCCATACACGTGTGTATATTTATATGTTCAAGTGAAATTAGGTTTTCTTCACATCTTACAAAATTGGAAATGGGTGAATTACTAGAGAAAATTATATTTATCACGTACTTAAATCGTACGTGGTTTCTCTTATTAGGAATATAATATGCATAAATTTTATATATACGTGTAATATAAAATTTATCGATGGAAAATCGATTATCTATTTGCTTTTCTATTAAATCCTTTCTGTTAATTTGTCAGTTTTTTAAAATTTTCAATATTTTTGTTGCAAATATTGTTTAATCAGTAATTAAAATATATTTTAATTGTTTAAATCGCGTTATTAGATACTTTTTTTCAAATAATACTTTTGAAAATTGAAATACTTCGAAAAATTGCTGAAAAGTGACCAGACTTCCATATTCTTCTTCATCTTTGATGAGATGTCAAAAAAAATATGAAAATAACTCCTGTAATTGGAGATAATCCAGATTTTGTGAACAAGTATTTGGACACACTCAAAATGTTGTAAATAAATTGTTTGGTCAAATTGTGAGCTTAAATAATAAAAATGAAAATGGTATTTTCTGGCGTTTCTCATGTGTGTGATTATAATCCAGGATTCGGACCTCACATACTAATATAAGAGTTTCTGCTTAGTAAAAAGCTTCTTTGCATCTCACCAATAGATGTTCTGGTGAAGTTCTAGTGATTCAAGAACAAGGTTTATAAATTGGTTCATATATACAGAACTTCCAAGAATTTGAGTAGTGTGGTTGTCAATAATGGGTAGAATTGGTGAATGTTACACGTGTGTAAAGTGATCACTTAAACCAGCCTATGACGGTCGTCAGCCCCGTAAATGCCCAGACTTCCATATTCTTTTTCATCTTTGATGAGATGTCAAAAAATAATATGAAAAAACAGTATTGAATTATTTGTGTGAAAAAGAACAACACTAGGGTTGGCGAAACACATTTTCGAGTATTTAACCATTATTGTTTTTTTTTAAATCATGAATATTTTGTGATTTGTATGAATGTATTGTGTGTATGAATATATATATATATACACACATAATACATACATTCCCAAGAATTTTAATAACTTAATATTTTTTCTTCCACCCTTTCTCTACATCTAGTGGTTCTAGGCAACTGCAATGGTATTAATACTTTCTTGATTGTTAAAGGAAAAGAGGCCATTCAAATGTGGACCTGTTGCAGGATGTTGCATACATCGCTCACTTCTTTCAACAACGTCATATATAAATAAAAAAACTTGATTTTTCAGGAGATCTTTGTTTATGTTTAAAAAATATAATAAAATGTATTAAAAATAAATATCAAGCCACTTACTGAACTTTTTACTTTGCAACAGTTCTTTTTAGGTAAAACCTGACTGTTTTTTCTCCATTTGAAAAATATTTAGTTTATAAAAAAAACACTTAATACCTTTTCTTCAAAATGCAAAAACAACATTTTCTGCCTTGTAGCGGGTAAATATTAAAAATATGCTGCTTTTGCTGGGATATACTACATTTTCTGGGCATTCCGAAAACATGCACAATTGAAAAATCGTCCATTTTTATTAAATGACGTTGTTTTAAGGAGTGAGCGATATGTTGCCTTGGAAGCAGAGGCATGCATTTCAAATAGGCAGAAAAGCAGTGCCTTCTCTGGATTACTCGCGTTTCATATAGAAACACGACCAGTGCCTACTATGCCTTATCCTTACCCAACCCTGCTGCTTACTCTGATTAAAAACTCTATGCACGCCACTGTTTGGAAAAGCCCAACGACAAATTAAAATTCTGATTATTATTATTTTATAACTGAATAAGTTACATAAGAATTGGACTGTAATTATTATACTTTATTAAAAATAAGCATGTGTCCTACTAACTCATGGTTGATATATTTTCTGTAGAGGTCATTATGAGAATAAAAATTAGCAATACCAATTTGAATGTTCTCTTTATTTTTTTAAGTCGCTACTGTAAGCCGATAAAATATTTTTACGACTAATTCCATATATTACTATCTCCATAAAGCTATCAACTCGATTTTGTAAATAACCTGATTTTATTAAGAAATGTAATCTATAAACAAGGTGTCAAAAGTAATTATATATTTTATTATTATATATTACGCTTTGAAAAAAAATCAAAACAGGTATATGCATTTATTAAAACATTAAAAGATTTAACAGTTCAGTCACTTTGTCGCAAAATCTATCCATTTTTTATTTAAGTTTTATTTTGTATATACCACTGTTTCATAAATTCTTAACCATTCAATGACTCAAGGACACAACTCTAAAATTTATAATTAGCTTCACATACGGTGTTCTAAAATGATGCGGAATGCATGGAAGCACGTGTCACAATAGATTTTAAGATATAGTAGTATACTATACTAAGTAAAACTGAAATAAAAAATAGAAGACTATTCATTGAGAAATCGTTCGGGTTGTATGCATATTATTTTTATTTAACAGATATTACTAACTGCAATTGACTTGAAATAATTTGAAATGTTTTTGTCCCATAACAAACATTTTATTTAAAATAAAATAAAATTCACAAATAAATCAAATTAATTGATATATTATGAAAATTCTAATGGTTCAATTTTATATATATATATATATATATATATATATATATATATATATATATATATATATATATATATATATATATATATATATATATATATATATATATATATATATATATATATATATATATATATAATATATATATATTTATATATATATATATATAAATATATATATGTATATATATATATATATATATATATATATATATATATATATATATATATATATATATATATATATATATATATATATAATATATATATATATATATATATATATATATATATATATATATATATATATATATATATATATATATATATATATATATATATATATATATATTTACATATATATATATATATATATATATATATATATATATATATATATATATATATATATATATACATATATATATATATATACAACCCCCAGTATTATTCTATTTTTTATGTTAAAATAATGGTATCCTTAGTAAGTACTGTGAAGCATTTGAAAAAATATTCGGTTAGATACATACATTCAAATAAGATATTCATAAGCTTACGTGTCGTAATAATAATTATATTTCAGGCAATACTTTTAATATTTTCAGATAAGAGACGTAATTATTGCTCTTAATAAAGTAGTAAGTTTAGTAGTATTTTGAATGGGTCGATTTTCGTTTTATTACAAATGGTAGATTTTCCTGTTGTTTCGAGTTATTTAATTCATACACGATGATAAACTTTCGATGTAGTAGAAGAAGTTTTTTTCGAGAAATGCTTTTTTTCTTGTTGTTGTAAATCATGGGTGAAATGGTCCATGTTGCACATTGTATAAGTCACTTAAATCAGCCAAGGACAGATTGTAATACATGTAAATGCCCAGACTTACATATTCCCGTTTCAATTGATGTCTTGAGATCTGTGTTGAGAAATCAATTAGTTAGGTATTAGATAGTTTTTAGATAGTTTTATCTGCCTCCGTAGTGTAATGGTCAGCGCGCTCGGCTACCGTACTGGAGGTCCCGAGGTCGATTCTCAAGTGGGGGTGAAAATAAATAATCGTGATTTTTAATATTACCCTGGACTAGTCCCTGAAGCGCCGGAGTGATATCCTTGCCATCACGTTAGTAAAGATCAGGATAACACTGTGTCAATACGATGCATAGCCCTATGCGTCATTGGGTGCGGATAAGGGTTAGGATGTTGAGATATTAACAAAAGTCTTCGATGAAATATCACTCACACCTTTCAACAACGTCATATATCAAAAATCTTAAATTTTCAGTTGTGCATGTTTTCGAATTGCCCAGAAAATGTACTATATCCCAGCAAAAGCGGCGTATTTATAACTTAATATTTAGCCGCTACAGGGCAAAAAGTGTTGTTTTTGCATTTTGAAGAAAAGGTATTTTCAGACTTCCATATTCTTCTTCATCTTTAATGAGATGTCAAAAAATAATATAAAAAATAATAACTAAGAAGGTAACCTATTGCGCTACGCGATGATGACGTATGAAGCACGCATCACCGTGTCGCAGAACTCGAGAGCATTCAGCGTTGTACCTGTGGCGAAAGTGCTTTAAAAAGGTCAATCGGTTTACAGGCGACCGTGAAAGTGTAATTCACTTCCAGCAAAAAGAGTTCATCTTTATTTTAGAAAGGAATCTTTGCCGAATGTACTCGGCGCTTCGGAGTCTTGTCGGTTCGGACGACACTTCTTTTAACCGGGATACAATAATTGTTTCTACATATTGCTGACTCCTTTCAACAACGTCATATATAAAAAAAAAACTTGATTTTTCAGGAGTTCGTTTTTAAAGTTTAAAAATATAATGACATGTATTAAAAATAAATATTAAACCACTTATTGAACTTTTTACTGTGCAACAGATCTTTTTATATAAAACCTGAATGTTTTTTCTCCATTTGAAAAATATTTAGTATATTTAAAACCATTATTAAAGGTGTGTTGAGATGGTTTGGACATGTAGAACGAATGAGTGAGATAAGAACGGTAAAACAAATTTATGAGGCGAATGTTAGCGGGAAAAGAAGCAGAGGAAGACCGAGAAAAACATGGCACGATCAGGTATGCCAAATACTTGAAAATGGTCAGGTTAGGAGTCGTAACAATCGGTGGGTATGTATGAGGAGATGCATGAACGTGGAAGAGGCGAAGAATGTTTGCAAGGACAGAGTGGTGTGGCGCTCTATTCTCTCTGCCTACCCCTGCGGGGAAGCGGCGTGATGGTTAGTTAGTTTTTTTTTTTTACATTTTCTTCAAAATGCAAAAACAACACTTTCTGCCCTGTAGCGGGTAAATATTAAGTTAAAAATATGCCTCTTTTGCTGAGATATATTACATTTTCTGGGTATTCCGAAAACATGCACAACTGAAAATTGACGATTTTTGATTTATGACGTTCTTGAAAGGAGTGAGCGATATGTAAATATATATATATATATATATATATATATATATATATATATATATATATATATATATATATATATATATATATATATATATATATATATATATATATATATATATATATATATATATATATATATATATATATATATATATATATATATATATATATATATATATATATATATATATATATATATATATACATATATATATATATATATATATATATATATATATATATATATATATATATATATATATATATATATATATATATAATATATATATATATATATATATATATATATATATATATATATATATATATATATATATATATATATATATATATATTTATATATATATATATATATATATATATAAATATATAAATATATATATATTTATAAACATATATATATATGTATATATATATATATATATATATATATATATATATATATATATATATATATATATATATATATATATATATATATATATATATAAATATATATATATATATATATATATATATATATATATATATATATATTTTTTTTTTTTAAATATTAGGGACTTCTAAGAAGTTTTTAAAAAAATACTCACAAAAGAGTGATGGTTTATTAAAAGAGAAGTTTCTAGATTATATGTACATTATGAAGGTAAATCCTACGTATTTAAATATTTATTGGATAATAATTATACGTAGTGAATAATTATTCGTAGGTCTCAATAGGGTATGATTCGCTTCCGATCTAAGCAGACTACCTTGTATTACATTATATGACATTGGCAGTCCACGTGATTTATCGAGACGTTTCCTAATTCCGAAGACTTGAACTAAACTTCCACCGGATACATGATAAAAGTACCTGTCCTACGATGCAATTCTGAATGCATTATTTATAATTGAATGTTTATATTTAAATGCTATTAAATAGATAGCCTCCCATATCCTATCATCTGGAAAAAAAAGATTTTTATTATATTTTAACATACACTAATGCTATAACACCTACCGCCTCACTGAAAAAATCTTGTCGACGGAAGAACGAATAGAAAGGGAGAAAACTATTTATTTTCCATTTCCTACACCTCCCTTTTATATCCTAGGACCTTTTTTACTCCCTAGAATTATTTTGCAGCACCTACTGGGGGTCAGTACCACCCTGTTAAAAACCCATTCAAAATACGGATTCAATCAAGGCGGATTTTAAACTGATTCTTAATTGGTTTATCAAAGAAAAAATAACAACATTGTTATATACTATGTATTCTGCATTTTACCCATCGGCCAATATTATTTAGAAGCTAAACGCTCTGCTGTTTAAAAACAGCTTTGATCGAAAAAAAAAACATCTTACTCAGTTAATTTTTTATAGTAGTCTTAAAGGATGGGATTCTGAATAGCTGTAATATGTGTAATAAATGTTAATTGATTGGTTAAGTGTAGTGAAAAAAAACTCTGATTGCACTGGTTAAAATGGAAATAGGTTTCCTACATTTTATGTATCAAATATATGTAATGCACCATATATACTAGGCTGTTTTTAAAAAAAAATATATTTGTACTTTAAATCGTTCAATTTGTAAGGTTACCTAACGATAGGCGGAAGTTATTTAATATTATAATAAATCTCTCACGTTTAAATATCAAATACTTTTAAGATAAAAAAGAAAGTCATTTTTGCTTTCTAAATGATACATTGAAGAAAAAAAACTTTATTCGGATATATGAATAATGTGAAAAACACTAACCGACCGGACGTCTTACGTTAAACGAGGATATTCGTATGTCAACTTATAGAATTCGGTAGGCCTAATTTTGACGAGCGACAGTAATGCGCGTCTTTTTTTACCGCATTTAGTGTTAACCTAACAATCGCACTTTATAAATGAAAGGTTTTACGCAGAAAAGATTCTTTGAAAGATAATTTCACCTGCATAATTAAACGTTTTAACTCCATTAGTTTTTAAACTCAAGGGATTGCGCTAGGAAGTATTATGTAATGCACAAAATATTAAAAATCATTGTAAATATGGGTTTTTAATCGTAGACAGAATGGTAATAATAAACATGTTTTAAATTGATTTAGTCCCTTGTCAGTGACAGGTCGTTAGCTCTTGAGATGCCCAGACTTTCATTTTCCCTTTTCAAAAAAGATTTTCATCTCTGTTGATATATCTCTAATGTCTTGAATTGTATTTTGGAGGCTTCAGCTAAGCGGCTTGATATTTTTTCTTATTTTATGCTATTTCATTGCAACGTGTGGCCATTTTCTTAATTATTAATTAATTTAATTATCTTTCAGGTTGCACGCGTTAAATAGAAGAAGTAGAAAACAATCGGAATCGTCTGAAGAAAACATCAGAATTACTTTACAGTTACATAAAACAATTCTACGAAGCGGTCGCTGCGAGTGCATAAAAACAATACGAAAGCATTCTAGTGAGAACAGTCTCCATCTTGTTTGATCTTGAAGTTTTTCCCTTTCGTCCCAGATTTGCAACCGACGCAGTCGTCCAACGAACAACAGACGGCTTAAATCCACGGGCAAGACACGATAATAAGTTCTTCATGCTAGGCTGAACAACCGACTCGCTCATTATCGACTTCAACACGTACTATCAATATTCGCCGATAGTAAAAACTTTCTAAATGCACCGTGAATGCCACGAGCAACATGAGATTTATCTATAATCGATAAATAACCGAGGATTTATCACAATTTAGCGTCAATGCGGGCTATATAAAAAATAACAAAAAATCGCGGGCTGTTGATCTAAAGATATATTTTTTACAAGCCGCGAAAATGGATTCCGCGAATGGAATGTCGAATGGGCACGTATGCGCCGAGCCACCCAAGAAGTGGCGTGCGAAGCGCAGTATGGCGGAAAAGCTTATGGACCTCGTGATGTTCGTAGTGGCCTGTGTGGGGTTCATAGTCCAGTCTCTCGTGTGGGTGGTGATCGGGCGTCCCAGCAAGGAGCTGCAGGGCGGCGTGGCGCTCGTCACGGGCGGAGGCAGCGGGCTCGGCCGCCTGCTGGCCCTCAGGCTGGCGAGGCTCAAGTGCACGGTAGTGCTGTGGGACATCAACAAAGATGGTGAGTCATTGTATATTACTTAACCCTTCACTGCATGACTTTTTTTTGCATGACTCCATGACTGCATTGACAGTTCGTCTTCGAGAGACAAGTGAAGTTATTATTTTGGCGTTCATAGCGCGTCTTTTGGCAAAATTATTAACTATATACGTGAATTATGAATGTATCTAATCAGTAACAACAAAAAATAATAATAAATAATAATAAAACCCTTATCCGCACCTCAATGGTGCATAGGGCACTGCGTCATAAAACGCAGTGTTATCTTGATCGTTTACACATGAAGGAAAGGTGATCAGCCCTCCGCTTCAGGAACCAGTCCAGGATAATATTGAATAAATATTACAGTGAAAAAATCACAAATATTTATTTGAACCCCCCTAGGAATCGAACCCGGGACCTCCAGAATGGTAGCCGAGCGTGCTGACCATTAAACTACGGAGGCAGACAACAACAAACAACAGCAAACAACAAAAAATGGTTGCTTATATTTTTAAAGAACCTTTTAACACTAACTATTGGGTATGTAACAAATTTGATACACTATGCAGTGAAGGGTTAATCTTTTCAAACTTTAACTTCCTCTTCTTTGCATTTGCCTTGTCAGGTCTCCCCCAACGTTAGCGATCACTATGCCAAAGGTTTCGCGGTCCTGCGCCGTCCGGAACAACAACTCCACCATTCTTATCCCGGTCCAGTCGCGAATGTTGCGAAGCCAAGATGTTTGTTTTCTGCCAGGTCCTCGGCATCCTTTTATCTATTCCATCACTATAATTTGCAGAATTTAGTATTTCTCCGCACAGAAATGTAATCTTCCGAACCTTGATATTCGACAAGAGTTCTCTGTGTGATCTAGCTCTTCTAAGAACTTGTTCGTTTCGCTCACTACTTTCAAGAACGTCATAAATCAAAAAACTTGATTTTTCAGGAGAACGTTTTTAAAGTTCAAACATAAAATACAATGTTTTAAAAATAAATATCAAGCCACTTATTTAGCTTTTTACTGTGCAACAGATCTTTTTAGGTAAAACCTGAATATTTTTTCTCCATTTGAAAAATATTTAGTAAATTAAAAAAAATAATTAAACAATACCTTTTCTTCAAAATGCAAAAATAATACTTTCTGCTCTGTAGCGGGTAAACATTAAGTTAAAAATATGCCTCTTTTGCTGGGATATGGTACATTTTTTGGGCATTACGAAAATATGCACAACTCAAAATTGACGATTTTTGATTTATGACGTTCTTGAAAGGAGTGAGCGATTTGTGACCGTTTCCACCCAGGGAATACGAAGCATTCTGCGGTGAAGCCACATTTCAAACGCTTCAATTCGATTCATCGTTTGTTTAATAATCCAGGATTCGGACCTCACATACTAATAAAAGAGTTTCTACTTAGTAAAAACCTTCTTTTTATCTCACTAATAGATGTTTCTAGTGAAGTTCTAGTGATTCAAGAATAATGTTTCATATAAAATATATAGAACTTCCAAAAATTTGAGTAGTGTGGTTGTCAATAATGGGTAGAATTGGTGAATGTTACACGTGTGTAAAGTGATCACTTAAATCAGCCTATGACGGTCGTCAGCCCCAGACTTCCATATTCTTCTTCATCTTTGATGAGATGTCAAAAAATAATACGATTTATCGTATTCACCTCTAGGCTCCAGGTCTTAGAGCCATAAAGCAGTACCGACCACACATACTCGTAGCATTTCATGAGTCTCTGTTGAAGTTTAAGGTTATGATTGTCATTGCAGAAGAGCACACTCATTTTATTGAAAACTACATACGTTTTTTTTAAACAAAGTCCTGTTATTTGAATTATATTTTTCTTGACATACATTCTAGAAGGCGATAATTGCATTACTATCAAACAAGTATAACTGACATTTCAAGACAAACGTGAATTTAGATTGAATGAACATTAAATTATTATATCTAAGGATATAATTCATGTTTAAGTTGAGAAATTGTGGCGTTAACCTTGAAATTTCACATCGCTAGAGTGTTCTGTCAGTAAGGTTTAATAAGGTTAACTAATAAATTAACAAACTTTTAAAATATTAATACCCAGAGAAAGATAATAATGTCTCTCAATTACGTATGCAGGTTTACTTTTTTCTCATTGCGATTTATAGTTTTATATTGTATTTTAGTCTCATTTAATTTTATTACGTTTATATTCAAATACCGGTTTCTTTTCATTTTTCCCCCAAGTATTTTTCACTAAAATTTATCGTCTGAAAAGTCTATGAATGGAATTGGTTTTACCCTTCAATAATGTCACTATGTAAAAATTCTCAAAATTCAGTTATAACATACTCTTGCTCAAATCGCTCACTCCTTTCAAGAACGTCATAAATAAAAAAAAACTTGATTTTTCAGGAGAACGTTTTTAAAGTTTAAAAATATAATACAATGTGTTAAAAATAAATATCAAGCCAGTTACTGAACTGTTTACTGTGCAAAAGATCTTTTTTGGTAAAACCTGAAGGTTTTTTCTCCATTTGAAAAATATTAGGTATATTTAAAAAAATTATTAAACAATACCTTTTCTTAAAAATCCAAAAACAACACTTCCTGCCCTGTAGCGGGTAAATACATAGTTAAAAATATGCCTCTTTTGCTGGGATATAGAATATTTTCTGGGCATTCCAAAAACACGCACAACTGAAATTGATTATTTTTGATTTATGACGTTCTTGAAAGGAGTGAGCGAAATATTATGGTTTAAGGTTTGAAATTATTTTCTTGGTTTGAAATCATAATTCAGAAATAATAAAATACTTATCCATGGCATGAGATGACTTTTTGCAGTATTCGCAGTATACTCATATCTATTAGCATTTATTTCGATTATATCGTTGCGTAACTTCATTTGTGTAGAGGAAACTTGGCGTATATATGACAAAAAATAAAGTAATTACACAATATAAATCCCACTTTCAATCGTCCAATGTTCCTGCATAATGTAGGTGTGATTTTGTATATTTTAAAATGCGTAGATGGATTAATTGCACATTTCAACTTGTTTGAATATTTGAATAATATTTGAATAATAATTCAATAGAGAGAGGGGATTCTCTTTATACGAATTCAATTTTACAAACGGGCACCTTTACTTAATTGTATAAAAAAAACTAAGTTTGTTCATGCACATAACTCTACTGCTTATTGGCTAAGCAGTTAGGAGATTGACCGAACGCCTATGCTCACCTTGACATAATCAAGACTCATGAAAATAAATTTAAAAAACATGTCGAATTGCTTAATATCATACGTACCGTAATAAAAGCAGTAAAATTTATGTCGGTATAAGAAATAACTACATTATAATGAAGTGATAGGTCTAGTAAAATACTACCATATCTTCACACTTATTTAGACTACATTTGACCTGTTGATGGAATGGTTATTCCGAAACCGGTGGTAATGAAGCAGTCCGCCTCCGTAGTGTAATGTTCAGCACGCTAGGCTAATTTCATTTTTCAGTCTAATATTTATTTAGTATGACCCTGGACTGGTACCTGAAGCGGAAGGCTGATCACCTTCCCTGAATGTGTATTTAACGATCAAGATAACACTACTTCTATACGATGCAGTACCCTATGCACCATTGGGTGCAGATAAAGGTTAGAAGAAGTTTTTAAATGGTATACACAAACGATGAATGATAAGGAGATCTCTTTGGTATTTTCATTCTGATCTTTGCAAATAAACGACGACCTCTGATGTTTATTAAGTTAATATAATAATAATGATTGGTCCTGTGCGATGTTGCAATGTTTGTAGGAGAAGATTGTGTACTTTCAGTTTTGTATGTATAATAATTCCATCCCAAAAAGTTAGCTGACCACAGTGACCATGAAACCGTGGTTTGACTAAATAGTTTTGTTGTACTGTAAGTACAGTACAGTAACAAAACGTGTGTCCACATATTCATAAAACATATATTTAATTTAGTATTATTTTTTGACATCTCATCAATGATAAAGAAGAATATGGAGGTCTGGGCATTTACGGGGCTGATGACCGTCATTGGCTGGTTTCAGTGATCACTTTACACACGTGTAACATTCACCAATTCTACCCATTATTGACAACCACACTACTCAAATCCTTGGAAGTTCTATATATATATATATATGAACCAATTTTGAAACATTGTTCTTGAATCACTAGAACTTCACTAGAGACATCTATTGGTGAGGTGAAAAGAAGCTTTTTATTGAGCAGAAACTCTTACATGTCAGGTCCGAATCCTGGATTATAATCACACAAGTGAGAAACGCCAGAAAAAACGACGATATTCTCCTGTATTGGAGATGATCCAGATTTTGTGAACCAGTATTTGGACACACTCAAAATGTTGTGAATTTAATTTAGCTGCTATTATTTAAAAATAATTAGACTATAACAAATGCGGAATATTTTTCTTGATGTACATACATATATACATATATATTTATTTATATCGTTTGTTGTAGTCTGAAGTAACGGTGACGAATTTAATTACTACCAAGATATAAAAACAATTTGTTAATATATTAAAGAACTTGAATTTATTGAATTCAGGTTCATGTTATGTGTTTATATAGAAATCCAGCGTTTGATTCTCCGAGAAAATTTTATATCAATAGGTGTGTTCTCTCTTTATGCATTTACCCGGACTAACTGATATACAACATAGTTTATATTGTATGTAGGTTATATAATTTACAAACTGTTAGGAAAATAATAAAGGTTTTATTTGAATGATTGTTTAACCATGCAAAGTATTTATATTCTCTTGAAAAACTAAATTGTAACTTAAATGTTTGACCTTGACTCATTTGGAAAACAAAAAATGCGACTGTTGTAAAACATGGATTACAATAAAATAATAAATCAATAATTGCGCTTTCAATAGTTCATTATTTCTGGGCAGACTTTTATGGCATTGTCGCATTGTTTTATAATGAACGAATGCGTTCCGATGATGTTTTGGACTTGCTGTGACAATACTTTAAATTATTTATTTTATTAGAATTCAAGGCACGCTCTCTTGCTTCCTACAATAATAACGTTAGCAGAGAATTGGTCACAGCTGTGATCATTTCTTGGTCACAATCACAATAAGCTTAAATTACGAGATTTATTTTGTAAGGTAAGTAATATTTTCTATCATAATTTTAATTCATTTCATTTATGCAAATGTATCATTACCGTTTATTGTGTATCGATTACCGTTTATTAATGCGTTGACATGATTTTCGAATAGATTTTATAGTGGCTAAATGTGATTTAGTCCGTCTAAACGTCCGCCAAGGTAGTGTAATGGTCAGCAAGCTCGGCTACCGTATTGGAGGCCCCGGATTCGATTTATTTTACAAATCCCTTTGTTATTCGTCTTCTTCTTTAGTTAGGACTGTGTCCTGTTATTCTCCGGTCCGCTCTGGGAGGTGGAAGACCACCTTCGTTCCCTTTATTCAAAGTGAAAAAATCATTTGGCTTAATATCCGTCGGCCAAGTGTCTAGTCACGGTCCATTTTATTGTTTGTTGAGTTATACCCGAAATAATTGGGTGTATTAGTTGTACATTTATATGTATCGTGTAAATGACGTATTGGAATCATAAATTACTGAAACGAGCACCTATTTAAAAATGAAATATTAGCACAATGATAACATAAATCCAAAATGAAGAGGAACACAAGGACAAAATAATGACATAATATTTGTAAAAACTCTTTGGAAGTTCGTTGAGCAACATCGCCTTCGTGTCGGCATGACGCAACTATCGTTCAACAAACTCTACGTCATAGACGAGTGTCCTTTTTGCAGTTAGTAATGTCATTATATTTATGGATTTACAGATAAAACCGTGTGTTACAATACGAGCAAACATTACAGTTACGGTTTGGAAATTGGACTATGGTAGAGTGGAACGTGAAAATTATCTTGGAAATATAATTTATATTTTAAGCACTAACTTTGTGATTTTCCATTTTGTAATTAAAATGTAACTTGGTTTTAAAATCACTATAAAACAAGGTTTCCTGTGAAACATGGCACCTTATGTACAAGGGCCCAGAGCAGCCGTGTACTAAGCTTTGAGAATATGTGTTTGCGGAGAATCTTAGGCGTGCGGTGGTTTGACTTTGTGAGGAATGAAGAGATAAGGCGTAGGACGCAGCAAATCTTGGTCACAACTGTCGTCAAGAAAAGGCGATTCAGTTGGCTTGGCCATGTACTTCGCATGCCTCCTGAGAGCCTTAATCAAGCTTGCCTCTTTTACAAGGCATCAGGTTCGCGCCGCCCAGGACGACCACTGCTGACAATTCATTGGCAGTTGTCGTCAGAACTTTGGGACGCGGATCTGACTTGGGAGGATGCAAGGGAGCTGGCAGCCGACAGAAAAGCCTGGAGACAGTTTGTGGACTCCATATGCTCCACCTAGGGAGCGGATATGGTTAATATATATATAATAATATAAAACAAGGTTACATTTTAAGTATATTTTAGAAATATTTCGGTTTTAATACGTAATTATTGAAAACTGTTTAATTTTTGTACGATTAATATATACCAATGAACTAATAGAGCGAAATGAAACAGACCCTAATCTTAAAGTAATATTTAATATCCTCATACCCAAAGAAATTCAACATTTAAAAAAAATATGGGTCATAAATAAATATATATATTTAGGAAAAAATCTTTGATTTCTTTTTACAATTAGTTCAATCAACAAAGTTCAATCAACTAAATATTATAATAAAAGTTAACCCGGTTTTTCCTAAACTATACATAGCATTTCAGGGGAAAACCTTAAAATTTTAAAGGATAATTAGGTTTGTCGAATGCCTTCGAAACTATAATATAGATTAGGCTATGAACTGAGGATTAAAAATGTTTGCAATTAAAAACAGAGCGATCGCAAAGCAATGATAATGGAGCGTATAAAGGTCATTTTTGGTTATAAAAAGAAAATTAGGACTTCCCAAAAAAATTCAGATTTAATATATAATTTTTAAATATGTAACTTTTGGAATGAATCTAAAAGTAAAGTTTACTTACAAAACGTCTATTATTATTATTATTATTCTTATTCTTAACCTTATCCGCACCCAATGGTGTATAGGGAACTGTATCGTATTGACGCAGTGTTATCTTAATCGTTCGTTATATAAAGGCAAGGTGATCACTCCTGCGCTTCAGTGACCAGTCCAGTGTATTATTAAATAAATATTACAGTGCACAATCGCTAAAATTTATTTTCACCCCCCTGGGAATAAAAACCCGGGACCTCCAGCACGGTATCTACACATGCTAACCATTACACCACGGAGACGGTTTGTTTGCGGTGACAAAATGTTAATAATAAATTACAATATTTTGAGTGTGTCCAAATACATGTTCACAAAATCTGGATTATCTCCAATTATAGGAGTTATTTTCATATTATTTTTTGACATCTCATCAAAGATGATGAAGAATATGGAAGTCTGGGCATTAACGGGGCTGACGACCGTCATAGGCTGGCTTAAACCAGACGGTCGTAAGCCCCGTAAATGCCCAGACTTCCATATTCTTCATCATCTTTGATGAGATGTCAAAAAAATAATATAAAATAAATTACTTAAGAATAATTTAACTGAAGAATCAAGAAGGATGCAAATGCGAGTTAGCTAAACAAATTATGCGGTTAAGGAAAATAATCCAGTGGGGATCTAATCATCTCACTTGATTACTAATTGAAACACGTACATTACGTAGATTCTCTTAGATGGGTAATGCAATCATTTGTTGCCGTGAGGTCAACTCGGCGTCTGCAGAAGCCAAGCCTAGCCTGACTCGGAAATATGATTTCTAACAGTTAATCTTGTCACTTCGTTGATATTGCTTCATTATAATTCACTTACAACATTCTCAGAAACGTGTTATTCATCCTTCTTGTTATGGCAACAAGCTTTATGACAATACTACAAAATGCAATTATAATAAATAATTACGATACATTATAATGCTGGAACGATATATCACGCCTTTGTAAAAAAATACAATAATTGTGTTTTTAATGATTTAACAATTATTAAAAATTTTGATTAACAATATTATTGTCCGCCTCCTTAGTGTAATGGTCAGCACGCTCGGCTACCGTTCTGGAGGTACCGGGTTCGATTCCCAGGGGGGTTAAATAAATATAAGTGATTTTTTCACTGTTATATTTATTAAATATTACCCAGGACTGGGACCTGAAGTGGAGGGATGATCACCTTTCCTTCATGTGTAAACGATCAAGATAACACTGCGTTTATATGATGCAGTGCCCTATGCATCATTGGGGTGTGGATAAGGGTTTTATTATTTATTATTATTGAAATAAAAAAATAATGGTTCTTCTTGAATTAAATAATTATTTATTTATTTCAAAACACATTTCATACGTGAGTCATATGCATTCCGCATCATTTTCAAACACCGTATGTGAAGCTAATTCTAAATTTTAGAGTTGATTCCTTGGGACGTTGAAGGTTGAAGAGGGGATAGGAGCTTTTTATTTTTTATTTTATTTATTTCTTGAATTATTACTATTTTTAATTTTATTTCTTATCAGTGGGAATAAAGACAATAGGGGGGAGGCTGTAGCCATTGTCATATTGTTAACTATGGATTTATTAATTATAATTTCATTCCTGCTTGACTAAGCGGTTAGTGTAATATTTAGTCAGCTATATATTGTTTACCAAACAACCACGTAGAATTATCAAATAAATCATTGTTGAATATGTATATAATAATATTTAGTATTAAACTATCTAATCCATTTTACTTCATTACATAGTAATAGTGTTGTAAAATATGAACTAGTTTACTAGAAATTGTAACTGTCAAGTTTCTTATAAGATAATTTTATTGTTGAAAATGAATCCGAATTTAGTCCAGCGAGAGCGTTTCTATTGAAAAGAGAATTGCTCTATTTTATGCGTTTCTACCACAATATGAAAGAATGAGTATACTTAAATGATTTATTATTTTTCTATTAAAAATGTAAAATTTGTATGCATTTCACATTTGTGTTGTACAAATAGTGTTTATTTACTGACAGAGTTTAATACATAAAACATAAAGTAAACATTTAGTAAATGCTTCGTGAAAAATTTCACATTTCAGTTCTTGTTTGTACTTCTTAAGAAGTTGTACCCATATGTTTACCATTTTTTGTAAAATTTTCTTAAGAATTATTGTACTGGTATTTTAAACACATTCTTTTTTCTAAGATTTTATATGCTCCTCTAAATCTTCAGAAAGAAATAAATAAAATTAAAAAACCTTTTCAAAAATACGAAGGTAGGTCAGGTTGGGAGTCGAAACAATCGGCGGGTATATATGAGGAGATGCAGGAACGTGGAAGAAGCGGAGTATGTTTTCAAAGACAGAGCGGTGTGGTGTTCTATTCTCTCTGCCTACCCCTGCTGGGAAGTGGAGTGATGGTCAGTTAGTTGGTTACTTAAATACGAACATTTACTGTGTGACAAAATTATTTATTGGTATGACAAAAAACCTACAAAAACACTGCATTAATTTTTTTTTTTTATAATTTCTCATTTTCATTTATCTTTAGATCACACCGTCACTACAAAGTTTAGTTGATTTTGTACTTTATGTATATTTATGTATGTAAATACTTGAAGTTTAACTGGGCAGGGATGTAATTTCCTTCTTTCTTTCATGGTGAAAATAAAGGCCAAAGAAAACCTTTTTTTATCCACAACTACGTCTATCGTAATTTAAAAAATAAATCAAAATACACGTATCAAGTGCATATAGAATTCTAACATACTTACGAAGGCACCAACCCGACGATATTATTGCTCAATAAAAAAAAAACGATATTTGCTTTCTAAGATAAGATACCTAATATGTTAAAGCCTTGAGGTAAAATTAAATCCAGAATATCTCTAAGACCATTATTTAATACAACAAAAAAAAAACCAAAATACTTATGTATTTAGAACAAATCAAAAATACGTAATCACTTTTAAATGCGTATTAAAAAAATACATTTACTATTCAAAGTTTCCCAATTAATTTTCATACAAATGAACGCCTGAGGAATGAGATTTCAAATTGAGAGGATTTATTAATATTTGTGCACGTATTTGATTAAAACATGCGTGAACTTAGAACTTACCCACGCGTTCTTTGGTAATTCGTTAAATCTATTTGTCTTTGTGATATCTGAAGGTCGCACATGGGTGAATTATTATGAGAATTTACGTGAGAACTTGATTTCATATTTAATTCAAAACACGTTTCACTAAATTCTGCGGATAGTATTTCTTAATCTGTTTCGCTCTGTCGATCTTTTTAAGGAAAACCATACAACTAATGTAATTTAATCTAGCGATACTCTTATTTTCCTATAAATATTTAGAAAAAATGTATTTCGGTAAGAATTCATACACACTTTAAATGATATTACTAATTGGTCCAAAAATACTACTAAACAAAAAAAACAAAAAAAGTTTCAAAGGTAATATATAAGAATTTAACTGTGCAAATGTACTCGTACATATGGTATACTCGCAGTTATATCGACGTCGATGATGCGTGGTATTAAAAAAAATCTTATGTATCAATTATATATTTATAAATAAATATTTCATTTTCTACTTCTCTTCTAACCCCATATCCAATACATATACACGAGAAAATCAACAATTTAAAAATGAAGCAAGCGATAAATAATTTATTTAAACTTCATTTAAGAAAATAAATAAGTACATTGACTAGCTTATTGCTAAAAAGCAATATCTTCCAAGCAATCAAAAACATATTAGTCAAAACGGTTGATACCTTATATGGCTATTTGCAATCAGAGGATAGATGACATAGAAACATAAAAAAAATTTACAAATTGATGATGAGAAGAAAGGCAAAGGGAGTTTAGGAAAGGAGGTAGAGGAAAAAACTGAGGGATGAGGTTTGATGGACAGTTAGGATTCTGATGATAGATAGATAGTAATGTCTGAGGGTGCATTTTTTACAAGAAGTTATTCATAGTCTGGCCGCTTGGACAGAGAAGTAATAACTGAAGAATGATGTGTTATGGCGAGGAATGGAAAGTGTTTTTTTCTTGGGAAGAACGAAGTGATAGACCATGATCAGAAACAAACAAAACAAAATTGTATCCCGTTTTTCCCGTTTAATTCACATTTTAAATATATTTCACAAGTTAGTTAAAAAGACGGTCTGTCAGGAAGCCGAGATGCTTCTGTATCAGATCTGGGAAAGCGGTGGGACAGCTTAATTATAAGGACCATTATCTGAGAGGTATATAAAGTTTTCAGCAAGATATTTGGAGATGAATACAACATATATATTTATAAAGACCGGCGAGGTACCTTTGACTGTATAATAGTAAACTTAGTAATAGTAAGTATGTGAGTAGCGCGCACAAGGCCGCAACCTGCCATTGGTGAAGGAATGTTCAAGAAACAGGCTGCAGCGCGGAATGTTGCAAATTTCACTCTTCCACGATATTAAACTATCCCACCTATAGAATGGATAGAGAAGCAGATTGCAGGCATTACTGTGACCTACTGACTGACTCGACTATTCATGACGGACTACCTGCTAGTACCTATCACTATTAACTGCCGTGTACCAGCCGCGAGCGTACCATTGAACAAATTACGTATTGCATATCGCTAGTGATCAAATATTCAATAATGTAACCACTACCATGTGGCTAGGTTACAAATATTATGCTTTATTGCTAGGAAGAACTTTGATCCGCTCCCGATGGTGCATAGGGCACTGCATCATACAAACGCAGTGTTATCTTGATCCTTAACACATGAAAGAAAGGTGATCAGCCCTCCGCTTAAATAATAAAATAAAATGTATGTTATAAATATTCAAAAAAAATTATGTAAAACTTGATTCCCTAAAAAACGTAAAATAAAATTCATGAAGATATGATAACATCCATATCCTGATATTTTGTTTATCCCTTACTGAAATACAGTGTGTATTATAGATTTGATACGTTAATTGGTAGGGTACAATTTCAATTTTCTCTTAAAGGCCTAAATCTCGAACGTTGAAACGCAGACGACCGCGTGAGAGGTTGGACGTGTTTTATCTTTTTTTTCATTTTCATTTTTAAACCATAGAAAAATGTATTTTATTCAATACAAAAATGGTGTTTAAAAAAAAAATCAATTACTTGCGTCAAATATACCTTGGTTTACAGAAAAATAAGTTGCGATTTTTTAAATACTGGGTGAATATAATATTATAGAAGCAATGTACCATTATCTATTTATTATAATCTGAAATTAATCAGTATGGCTAAAAAATAATGCAACATGGATTGTCATTAAACAATATCTATATGAATTTTACAAAACCGGTGTGTCAATATGATAATACTTTACAAACGGTTCATACAATGTACTTATATATAAAAAACTAAAAAAATGAAGTATTTCACTATTGAAAGCTGTCCAACCGCATGCTCAGATCTTATACAGAAGTATCTAGGCTTTCTGACAGATCTGCTCTTGCAAAGCATTTTTTTGTTGTTGAACTAAGTTGCGAAATTTATTGAACATGTGAAACAATACAAAGTTGTATCCCGATTTTACTGTGAATTTACATTTAAAGGTTTCAATTTACCTGTCACTGCCAATCTAAATAAATACAAGTTTGTAAATCCATCACCAAATTTTCTAGAGGTACTCCGGTGTAGGCAATGAAAGGGATTATAATTTAGTACAATTAGTCAGCTAGATCCGATTCCGACCCGCGTTGGCCGGTACACAGACGCCCACAACCCCGACCAGCACAACAGACAGACACGGAAAAGTATTTCACTAGATTAAAATACAAAAATAGTCGATGAAAGTTTTTTGAAACACCACTTATTAGTTTAGGTTTCTTAGGGTCGTCATACATGCTCGCCACTGGCAAGTAGCCAAGTAGCGTATCTCCGTTCCGCCGCACACTCGACTTGCACTTTCATTAGGAAACAGCCCGCAGACTGTGTTACTACAGTCAATACCAGGCCAACTAGAGCGATTCACTATTGAAACATAGCACCAACTGGTTTAGGTAGCTATTCAATTATAGTTTAGATTTTATCTGGTGTTAAAATTATACACACTCGTGTATGTCACATATAGCTATTTTAACTTTACGTTATTTATGAAAAATAAAAGACTATTTTAAATTTGCTTTTTAATGTTTTTTTTCATGACGGTTAAAAAATATTATTTAGTAAAGATATACACAACTATGTGGTGCATATGTATTTTTATGTGAAGGAATTTACTGGCACTAAAAAGATTCGTTCATTTCAAATTTATTTTTATAATTGTATAATATTTATTTATATAAAATCGGTACAAGTTTGAATGAAGGATAATTTAACAAGTTCTCGATACTAAACACCCATTGTTTCAGCTTTTTTAAAGGTAAATAAAACACGTTTAAAGTAATTGTGAAAATTCATGTTATCATAATCCTTTCAAATTATGATGATTATAAAAACATCGCTGTTTTCCCAAAACTTTACTCTAACAAATTATTAAGACCCAGTATTCGATAAGTCGCAACTTAATTTTTTCTAAGTTCAGAAACAGTCTAAATCCAGATAACATTTTACGAAAATGTTTTTTCTTAAAAACCGTTTTTGCATTGAAAAAAATAAGTTTTTCTTCGAAATAATCATACAATTTTGAAAAGAAAAGATTTATTGAAATGAAAGAAGTTAAAAATTAACATTTTTACTTTCTATATATTCTAAAAAATGAAAAAATTAAACAATATACATTCATTAAAAATATCGGGCATGGAAATACGTGTAAACTCTCCGGAGGTCGGACGCTGATTGGATTCTGTGTTTCGTTGTATCCCCTTAAATGGTCAAATTAGATTTTCATGACGTATTTGTAAACGAATCAGCTGACAGTTGACAAATTTAGGTGTATAGTTTATTATTTTACGGCAGTAAATTAGACACACTTTATTTTTTGAAAATAGGCACATACACTTTAAATTACTACTTTCTTAACTTTTTGGTACTACGTTAATCACGCTTTCTTAGATAATAGTGGTTAAACTTTCGAACTGGTCAGCAAATTAAAATCTTTATAACAAGTTGTCAAACCGCCTCATACATAACTATTATACATATGTATATCCGAAGTCGTATATTATAACATCGGAAGTAGAATTAAAAAGAATGTGATCATAATAATAACACGCGTTGTAATAGAAACATAAGGCCTGTTGTTAATTTATCTGTTACCACGTGACTTATTTATGTAAATTGATTGTAAGGAGGAACCCACACATTTTTCTTAGGAACACGATCAGATAGAAAACTTCTTCGGAAATAACGCTACATTTTTCGATTATCATAAATATTGATGGTATGATACAAGTAAATGTCAAATCTGGGTATAACTACAAATGAATTTCACAAATATAAATTTTTGTCGAGTTTCGTATCATCCAACAGAACTTTATAAGAGTAACTCTTGAAACATTTCTTAATTATCTTTTAATTAAAAAAATACTTCCCTCGATGTAAGTGCCTAATATAAAGTCTACCAAAAGCAAACACTCTAATGATAACCTCCTACTAATACTAAAAGGCTGCATAAGGTACAAAACTTGACCACTATTACTAGTCTGGGTTTGTTGGTTAAAATATATTTTTAATAACAATAACCCCACCAGTGTATACTCACACACACACACACACACACACACACACACACACACACACACAGACACACACACACACACATACACACACATGCGACTCCAGGGGATTAAGGTAAATATCACTCGATTTATCACTGTTATATTTGTTTAATATATAATATATTACTCAGGAGTGCTGGACTGATCATCATGTTGTCATATAATTAACGATCAGGATAACACTGTGTCAATACAAAGCAGTACCTTATGTACTATTTGCCTGGGACAAGAGTTGAAAGATGATAAAAAGTTTTATAAATTATGCTAATAAATATTTCTTCAGTACCTACTATTTCTAGATTCACTCACTGTGTCATGGTTACATGAGATTGCTACAAAATGCTGTAATTATTTAGGACCTAGGTCAACGCAAATGTTATTTATTCAAAACGATAAATTTGAAATCGATAAAATTGAAATAAAAATGATAATATTTTTGACCTGCGCTACGTGTCTAGTATTAAACCGGAATTATGGTACTACACGCATAACTATCAATATGAATGAATGTAAAGCGGTTAATGTACCGAAAACCAGTTAAGTAACAACTATGATACTCGTATTATCTGTACGCGTGGTTTACTCTCAGTTTCATTTACATGTAGGGTAAACCGGGGTATGTTGTTGATAGCCCTCAGTCATTGACACTATTTCATTTTCAGTATCCCATTTTTATACCATGAAAATGGCGTCTATACAGCAACCATGATTTTTGCCTTAATCCATCTATCTACATTGTTTATGAAACTGAGTTTATGATTGTTTTTTTTAATGACTTACCGAATTGAATATATTGTTTTCTTTAATGTATTAGTGTGAAATTTCCAAAACATCCTGTTTATAAATTTGGATATGAGTGTATTTGATTAACATTCAATTTGTATTATTATTTAAGGTGTGAATTTAAGCTTTTATCATCCCGAGAAATATAAATGCATAAATTTAGATAATTTATTACAACATTTTGAGTGTGTCCAAATACTATAAATAAATTATCTGGTCAAATTATAAGCTTAATAATAAAAATTAAAATGGTATTTTCTGGCGTTTCTCATGTGTGTGATTATAATCCAGGATTCGGATCTCACATACTAATATAAGAGTTTCTGCTTAGTAAAAAGCTTCTTTACATCTCACCAATAGATGTCTCTAGTGAAGTTCTAGTGATTCAAGAACAAGGTTTCTAAATTGGTTCATAAATATAGAACTTATAGAACCAAGAATTTGAGTAGTGTGGTTGTCAATAATGGGTAGAATTGGTGAATGTTGCACGTGTGTAAAGTGATCACTTAAACCAGCCTATGACGGTCGTCAGCCCCGTAAATGCCCAGAATTCCATATTCTTCTTCATCTTTGATGAGATGTCAAAAAAAAATTATAATAATAATATACATATATTATATTAGTTGTAAAAAAAGAGACATGTATTTTCGACGTAATTCGTTTAAAAAAATGTCTCCAGTCTACAGTCGAAACAGTGGTCTATTGAATTTGTTAAAAGCCAATTATTTTATCTCCTTTGTATATTTTTTTTATTTCCATCTTGCGAATAAATTACTTCGAAAATGATTGTGCGAAAAACTTGTATTGTTACTTAGCACATAATTATTTGCGGGAAATCACAAATTTAATAAAATGTGTAAATTTGTATAAAGCACAATTCATTATCAAAATGAAATAAACAACCTTGGAACCTCTGGCCTTCATTTTTGACTAGGAACTACTTAACACATTTTCTAACTAAAAATGTGTTTATTTTTCTTCATAAATATCATTATATTTACTGTTTGTTTGGGTATTCGTTAATATCCGATCGCGTATAATCTTTAATAGTCAATATTTTTTAAGCAAATATGTTTTTTAGAAAAAGTTGCAAAACTCCTCTACCTTCACGTTTGAAATGAATGCCGAATAAAATTTATTTATCAGGTAGATAGTAAAAAAATTCAGTAAAGGAATAACATTTTTGAACAAGTAATATAATTTACGGGGTAAAAAATTAAAAATTCGTAAAAATTTTAATAAAAATCTAGGCATGAAATAAATGGATTTAATATATAATAACACATTCATAACATAATAATTTTGAAGACATCCTTAACATAATCAATATTTGAAGCACCTGCTTTGAGATTTTTCATTTTAAAACATTACAAATCATTTTGTTATAAAATCACTATACATATACCTTATTTAAACTATATTATAATGTCAACCGGTTTCGAAACAAATAGGTACTTCGTTTAAAGTAATTATTAATAAAATATACCTCTTAAAAAAACATTAATATATTTAACGACTAGTAGGGCTTGGGTAGGAATCTAAAATGACCTGTAATAGACAAAAAAATCAATGACAATGCATACAAAGTTGACACCTGGAATTTGAATCTGTTATTTTTTCTGTATACTTTGTGAAGATATGGTCCTGAAAATGAGAGAAAAACAGTGCAAAATATCTTTAAAAAACTGAAAAATAACATCCTTACTGAGCATAACAATGCGTATATTTTTTAAGACACCGTGATAAAAATGTAAATGTCGGTAATGCAATTAATACAGTGTGGTAATCAACATTTACCCAGATACAGACTAGAATAAAGACGAAGAAAATGTTCCATATAAGTGGTTTGTGCTTGATTTTCTTACGGTATATGGTGCAATAATAAAGAATCTGCTGGCTGATTTATTATTAGACTACGTTGTAGAACTTTATCTTCTATATCTAGAATATTAGCGTGAGATATCATTACTCCGATTTCTAATACTATCTATCTGTGAATTATTTAAAATTATATAGTATTATAAATTATGGCTATACGGTGATAATAATACTTATTGCAATTTCTTGAGAACAGGATTTTGAACTATAATTGGGAAGTAATTAGTAGCTATATATGTGCACACACACGGGTATGTACATACACGAGCTCTAATTATTTTGAAATAATAAAGTATTTCTCACTTTGTGATCTTTCACAAAGATCTATTCGTGACAGTTCTTATAAATACGAGTATGTATGTTATTTATATTGTGGCTACGAATATGTTCTATCCATTAATTCCCCGGAGTCACTATGATTTTTTTTAAATGAATTAAAATATAAAAATAAAGCATTTAATAATCAGTCATTGACACTCTTTCATTTTCAGTATCCCATTTTTATACCATGAAAATGGCGTCTATACAGCAACCATGATTTTAATCCATCTGCATTGTTTTTGGGACTGAGCTATGATTTTTTTTTATTATTATTCTGACTGATCAAATTCAAAATACTTTTTATTGTATAAGTATAAAATTTTGAAAACATCCTGTTTATAAATTTGGATTTGAATATATTTGATTTACATTCAATTTGTATTATTATTTAAGGTAAATTTCAGCTTTTATCATCCCGAGAAATATGTTTCTTTAAATTTAGATATTTTTTTAAACAGATATATTAGTTATAAAAATAGAGACATATATTTTCGACGTATTCCATTAAAAAATGGCTACAGTCTATAGTCAAAACTGTGGTCTATTGAATTTGTTAAAAGCCAATTATTTTATTTCCTTTGCATAATAAATAGTAATAACAATAAATAATAATAGTAAAATAATATTACTTTTAAGTTTATTAACACGACTAGACTCGAGAACTTATTTCGAAACTATAAACGAGAATAAGACTCGAGAATATTTTTATCAACACGTGAAAATACAAACTAACGAGCAATAAGTATTGATTGAGGTGGATGGGGTAGTATTTATATATAAATCATCATGTTATTCCTCAAAGTTGTCAAATAAATGCATGTTGATACGTTAGAATCTTTGTTTATCATACTCTTGCGCTGACCAATTTCTAGCATTCTTACAAATATATATGTAATTTTTTTTTTATATATTTTTTTGATAATAAGGATAAATCCAATATTTCGTTATTATTTTTGTTGTATCACCTAATAATCAAAACAATAAAAAAAACACTACATCTAATTGATTTATTTTAGCTCCAATAAACAAGTTGAAAAAAATATGTTAAATACAATACAGGAAACAATAATAAAATGTCGCGTACGCGTGCAGGAAAAATATACAAAAAACGTTATATGTTATGTATGGTTAAAATGAAATAAATTACAAATCGATAAAGATGTTTTGCTGTAAGTATATTAAATATATTTACGCTCATAAATATTTATAATACTAGAATATTCATATTTTTGATAGATGTTTGTGATTATTTTTAATGTTTTTTTGTAATATGAATTTTGATATATATTCGTATCTGTGCAAGATATACTAGAAAATATGCAGATTTAGCCTTTTTATGTTGATATCAGGATAATAGACTAGATGAAATTTAGGTATCTATATTTTTTAACTGCGAATGAATAAGCGATATATGGTACCTATATAAATGGATCGTAACAATAAAATGACTTAGATATTTAATGCATTAAAACACATAATGCAAATTATCATTTGGACTTTACTGTAATGATATTTTGTTTTAAGTATGAAAAAGCATTTTGTGAGGAAACTCATACGTTACCTTTTTTCATTCAAAATATAGTCCAGATATTATGTAATGCTTAATTATTTTTCATTCCTTCTAAGGTAGGTATTCTTACCCCATAGTTACACGTAGTTTATGACTAAAACACAAGTTCTTTTGATACAGAGAATATTGTTGAATATAGTACAAATAAAATAATTAAGAAAAGATTTTTAATGTTTTTGTCATATTGTATTTACCCGTGTTTAATCATTAATAATAATGTTCATTAGCGTAAAACTGGGTTAGCTGTCACACATGCCCAGTATTCTCACGTTCTCACTAGTTAAACTGCCATTGTGGGTACCTACAACCGATTATTTCTTTAGAATTGTACACATGCATTATAAAAAAATATTTTTTAATGAATGAAGCCTTATATTCTTTATGGTGACTATTCTCTTCAAAGGAAATGTGTGAAAAGTGAACAATATACATAGATCATTCATCAACACAACGCTTAATTCCTCTTATGGCAAAGGTATTTAAAAATTCCGAAAATTCATCCAAAGTATTCGATGTTGAGCCTCTGTCGAACAGTAGTTTAAATATACCATAGATATCATATTATACGAGTATAAGTTCCACGGTCGTTTCTGTACCTAATTGGAGACTTCTCCATATTTGCAAATATAATTTTCCTTCTTGTTATTAAGGTTGAGACTGACCGGAGCATTTCGTCGTAACATCGCTCGCGGCGAGCATCACCGAGCATCCGAAACTATGGATGGAGCGCTCGGCTCGGTGTACTGACTGCCTGAATGCTCGCATCGTTACGTTACGTTACGACGAAATGCTCCGGTCAGTCTCCACCTTTATACTTACGAAAAATGGTTTGTGTGAGAGGTTTTACTTTTTTTTAGATGAAAATCATCAAAAACATGTGAAAATTTAATCAATGGTTCTTTTTCATCAATTTTGTGTAGAAAATATTTCACTTTGTAAATAGTGCCTAGGCTTATGTCAAGTTTATGTGCCATAACCGATACGGTTTTTAGCTACAGTTATTATTTGACAACTTACTGAAACATTTCTTTGTTTGATTTTTAGTTTAACGTTTCGACTTAATTCGTCACTTCCGTGATGTGCAAATGTATTTGCTAGTATTTTTTTGTACTTTAAACGAATATAAAATACGCTGTGTGCCATTGAAAGTCAAAAAATCATAAGGTAACAATTATAATACTTTTACAACCGTAAATTTCAAAAGTCAAACTAACTGAAATTAATGACATTACTTTATTGTTATCCTACGGGTTTCATGAAGACAAAGCAAAAAATATATATCGAACTAGCCGATTATAATCAGCTTGTAAGGAGAAATACTGAAATAAGTGAAAAATTCACTTTAATTTGAATATATTATTAATACTTTAGTCTCATTCTACTCCAACCAAATGTGACTACGACTTTGAATTTCCAATTTTGACTGAAAAAGTAGCAAGTTCATTAGCGCGCAATACAGAGAGCGTTTAAAGATTCTTTGGGTCCATTTCTGTGACATCACATGACATTTGGACGGTATAAATATTTCCTAGTGGCTTCCGCATTACTTTGAATTTAGATAAATTTCATCATTATCATCCAACTAAAAATAATTTCCTTAGTAACGAAAAATTGTAAATTATTATCTGCCGATCGTATCCAACGCATAGCAACACACTACTTGAGGCCTACCTTTGTTATAGCAAAATACTATGCGGCCTTTAAGTAGGTGTTTTAAAATTATTCGTGATGAGAAATTCCGAATCTTAATTCGTTTTGGTATTGTAACCATATCTTTCTTAATTTATTCTTGAATTATTTTTCGCGGATTCGATAATTTATTCAGTACGTGTTTATTATATTTTTAATGCTAGATTTTATCTCATAAATCAATTGTACTATGGTTTAGAATATTTGGAAAATGTTGTAATTTGACATGCCTCCATCTATCACGCACTTACGTTTTATTTTAATAATCCCATCGCTGTAAAGGTTATATTGTCAGATATGTTGTAGTTATATGAGTTCGTGAATTTCAAAACGTACACATAAGTATTACATGTAAAACCTTTTTTTTATAATTTTATTTTGTGATTTTCCAAGAAATAACAATTGTATGATTAATTATATTTAGAAATCATGGTGACATGTTTTTAACTCCAGGTCATACAAAGTATGTAATGTTTTGATTTTATTATGCAATGCAACGTATTTGTTTACGTAATTTTTGGGATACGCTGGATGTTATGATGTACCTATTGATAATTAAACGTTTACTCATATATAATGTGACAATCTTTGTTATGTGATTATTATAATAAACAAAAAATATAACTTTTTTGTTTATGAAGTAAAAAGGGAAAAATTTATAAAATTAAATTTTCTTTGGCATCGAAAGCCTAGGCTTTCGGCCCAATATACGATAAATCGCAACATTATTTTCTTTTAACCTAGGTAACATTTGACGTAATAGATTTTTCTTAGAACACCCTTTTTGTATTTAAATAAAATAGTTTTTCTTCGAGATAAATGTATGAAACGAAAAGAATTATTGAAAAATAAGAAGTTAAAAATATATTTCTAAAAATGTTTTTAATGTATATTCTAAAAATCCATTTTTTTAAGAATTGGGCGTGAAGTGACGACCGGCTCTTAGCGCAGCCGGACGATTAATGAATTCTATTATTACGAGTAAGGCCTTAAAATGAAAAAAAAGCGACTACCTTTTTGTGGCATAAAACCCCGCTCGAATGTTCTATTATACGAAATACCTACCTTTATTTTTTTACATATTTTTAGAGAATCAGAATCACAGTAAACTTTTACAATCAAGATCTTTTTAAATTGATATTAAAATGTACGGTGTAAATAAGATGACTTTGCTTTACTTCCTTATTCAGTAATCTTAATTTACACAGAAATGAGAAAGAAAAAACAAAAAATGGAACTCGACTTAAGAATTAATTTTTAATTAATGCGTCCGCTAATTTCCTTCACACCAATTCAAGCAATAAAAATCGACAGTTGAAATAAAGACAAGGAATCTTGTTCGGCTTTTCACCACCTGCACCGTACAAGGTCAGCTCGCAGTGTACTATTTGAGCAATGTTGGTAGCGGACGATTCATGAGGAAATGCCTTTTCCGTTCTTTCTCCATTGGAGCTGATCAGTGCTCGGTAGTGCAGTGCCTAGCGCGGGTAGTTGGTAGCTGGTACCGACTGAACACTGAGCTATTTCAGCATTGCAGGGTCGGTGCTTTAGGCGTCAAATCAAGATCGAAAATCAATTAGAAATGGAGAAAATTAGTACATTATTTATTTATTTATTTAAATTTGATGTACAGAAAAGAAATAAGTACCTACATTGGCGAGCTTATTGCTGAAAAGCAATATCTTCCTTACCAACCAAAAACGGACAAGTGATATTGATCGAAACGTTTGATACCATATATAGCTGTTTGCAATCGGAGGGTACTACTTGAACATTTAAAAAAACATAAATTACAAATTGATGATAATAAGGAAGGCAAAGGAAAGAAAGTAATAAAAATGTTTGTATAAAACACAAACATTTTCTTTTATCACTTATATTGCTTATTAATTAAAGATTTTTTTACCAATGGGGAATAAAGGGTCTATTTCAATGAGTGCCCCAAAATGCCAAAATGTCTCATCCCGGCTCTGGTGTTTAGTTATATGGTATCAAGTACTAGGCTAGCACGAGTGTAAGTAGGTTCCGCTGCCCATTTCCCAATCCGGCGGCTACAATTTAGCAACAAAATGTTGGGCCTGTTAGCAATGCATTAGGAGAGTGGCTCTCAAACTTTTTTAGTTCAATGCCACCAAGTAGCGTTTAGTAAAAAATCAAATGCGTTAAAAAATCACAAAATAATGTTTTTTTATCATTACCAAACGCAAGCTTCATACTTATAATTATGATAAATTTTATCGTAAATAATATTTAGAGTTTGTCAATTTTTTGTTAAAAATTGCTAGATTTATCCCATACATCGAGTTATCAAGATTTTTATTTTTATTTCATTGTTGATGAATAAATAATTGAAATGAGAATAGAGAAATCTAGAAGCGTGAAATTCATGCATATTGTAAAGGTTTTTGCTATAATTACTTAAGCTGCAATTGTCAACTTTCCGAAAATTTGAATTGGACAATATGAAAAGCTCATATCACTTGAAATATGTAAGTGGTCACTCAAAGTAGCCAATAACATGTCGCTAGACTTATAAATACACAGATTTTCTATTCCCATATTAATAACTTAGTATATCAAGTAACCAATACCAATGGAATGTAATTTAACATTTAATTTAATCAAGTAGACCTGAGGAAAAATATAATACAAACCAATAATAACGCAACACCAATGATTTTTTTAATTCTTATTAACGCAAACTGGAAATAATAATGGAATTGCCCCGTATATAACATATTTAATATCCATTTAGTCTTCAATGGATTTTATAAATGTTCCTTTAAAAAAATATATTTTTGGTTATAAAAAAGCATTTTTTTCTCTTTTCTATTTATTTATCAATACAATATAAAATTTCTCAATACAAGTACATAGTTTGGAATAAAGTTTTGATGAAGTAGACTAAAAATATTAAACATTTTAAAAATACCTTTACAATTCAGTAATATCATATTAATAAATCGAATTGTTTTCAATTGTTCTTTTGTTTATAATTGTTTCATGAAAAATATAATTAGAACCTACACACATTTTACAAACTAAAGAAGTATTTTTCCAAATAAATGGAAAATAACGCAACAGATAAAAAAAATATATACGAGTATATATTGTATGTCGGTGAGTCAAAAGGTACATGTTGCCTTTTTCCGCACATGTTGAGAGCCGATGGTATTAGAAGCAGGCCGGAGCAAGTGGGTACCTGCCGACCCACCTAGTGGAGATGAGGACATTTTCCAGCGTCCTTCAGAACTGGAAACACTATCTCCATACTGGTACCGGTAGGCCGGCACTCGCGCACTCTATGCCCGTGGGCAAGCTTCGTCTAAACGCCAAATGGAAAATCTAACCGCCGCGCGCCTTGTGGAAACCGAATGTCAAACACAAAGGAAATTAATTATCACTTAACAATATAATGAGGGTAAACAGCAAAAAGGGGTATTTTATAGAATTATGTGCATGTCATATATTAAACATACATGGTAGTCACGAATAAGTATTTATAAAAATGGTATTACACAAAGTGAACGATGAATGATTTGTAGAGTATCATATACATGTATTTATCGAGAACCAAAACGAATTTCATAAATAATAGGATGTCGCTAAAAAATAGAATAAGGACTGGATTTGGAATTTTTTTAACGAAAAAAAAACTGTTGTGGCAACTGCTATGGTTTCACAAAAAAAAACTGTTTGAAAATAACAGCTAAAAAAATATAAAAAAGAGATTAAAACAGGATGACGTATATACTCGATGTTTTAAATTGATCAAGTAATCTTAGACTCGCTAATGGCAAATGTAAAGATGAATTATTGTCTCTACAAATTTTACAACATTTTGAGTGTGTCCATTTGGACAAGTTTTTACTTGTTCAAAAATCTGGATTATTTTCAATTATAGGAGTTATTTTCATATAATTTTTTGACATCTTATCAAAAATGAAGAAGAATATGGAAGTCTGGGCATTTACGGGGCTGACAACCGTCATACGCTGGTTTAAGTTTACATCTCACCAATAGATGTCTCTAGTGAAGTTCATGTGATTCAAGAACAAGGTTTCTAAATTGGTGCATATGAATAGAACTTCCAAGAATTTGAGTAGTGTGGTTGTCAATAATGGGTAGAATTGGTGAATATTACACGTGTGTAAAGTGATCACTTAAACCAGCCTATGACGGTCGTCAGCCCCGTAAATGCCCAGACTTCCTTCTTCATCTTTGATGAGATGTTTACAAAATTCATTACTAATCGGTTTCAGTTTAAAATTCATTTGTATATTTTAAACGTATTTGAATGTATAAAAATTTCTGTAATATTTCACGGGCGTATTAAAAATTAAGAATAAATAATATAAGTAAGTAGGAATATGTACATAATAAGAGATTTCTTCAACTGGATTAGTAATTCAATGCTATCACTTTACAGCAATTATGTAAATGACAGATCTGTTTATTACTAACTTGATCAAGTTTACTTTTGATCGATGCAGAAATACGTGTAAACACGTTATTTTACAGGTTGAAGTAATTTATAATTAAGTATCTATAAATAAACTATCACTTTTTACGCCTTTTTTGTTTGCGAGTGGTTTTGAAACCATATTAATAGGTGCAAAATACTAACCATCGGAGTTTTGCGTCGAACAATAGATAAACAGGATAAAGGTAAAATACCATTCGTGATGGTGATGAGTCAATGAAATACAAAGGCGTTGTGGCGTAAATGGTAAAAACGTAAATTAGGGCCATTTAAGCATATATGTATAGCAAAGATGAATAATTACCGCGTCAGGTGAAAATATTATGCTGGGAAGTACATAAATTTATCGGCATTACGAGTATTGTTAGAATAATACAAGAAATAACCAAAAAGTTTAGAAAACAGCCGCCCGAGGCGAATACTGGGTGTAAAATGGTGTGAATTCATCAGGAATGAGGACGTGAGGAGAAGAACCCAACAGCCCCTCATACTGTAAGACCTGAAGAGGAGAAGATGGACACGGTTAGGATATGTCCTAAGAATGCCACCTGAGAGCATTAACCCCTCATGTCTCTTCATCCAACCCCGAGGATTCCGGCGCCCCGGAAGGCCGCCGACGACCATTCACCGAACACTTTTTTGGAGTATATTTTTTTTGTATTTCTAAAAGTTTGGCATACTTAAAGATCATCAGCAAATAGTTATATTTTAACCCCTTGAAAAAATAAATGTGTGTAATATATTATATGAGAAAAATATATAAAAGAGATTGATTGGGCCAATATGAGAGCAGTAGAGTGCTATTCAAAAATTCATCCTGAAATCTTCAACTTTTTCAAATATTATATTTAACAAGAATAAAAAATTAATGAGGGAAATCAATGTTGAACAAAAGCAAATGTATAGTGAAGCAATTTTGAAGGAATCAATGAAAACTTAGGATAATAGTTTCATCCTTGGTTTTATTTAGGGAATGATTTGTAGGTACGTAGGGACAGGCTTATCCTTTCTAATGAAATTGTAAGACTGTTCTATTTGCGTTCCGTAATGTGTATGGTGGAGAGAATGTTGCATCAACAGATGCATAGCAAATATATATCAAATATGATAAAGTCATAAATTTCTCTATTTACTAATTAATGCAAAAATAATACAGTAAGTCAGCACCCACGACCACACTTGTGTGATGGATAATTCAATTATACGCTTTTTAAATAATGTTGCATTTATTATAAGGTATTTTGCTATCCGCACTTATTTTCCTTATACTCGATATATTAATTATGTTTAAATATTACATCCCATATAATAAAATGGAAATGATACACGTTATAAGGAAAACACAATAATTTAATATCCAGCATGGAAAGGATCTGCCTCGGTAGGCGTCTTTAATTCGACTCGAGAATAATTTATAGAATACAATCGTTTTGTGTTATCTTGTAAGAGGTTGACTGAAATTAATCGTTGATCACATTTATAGTAGAAACTCTATAGACCCATATACTCGTATGTAGGTCTTAAAGTTTAATGATATTTGCTCTGTTAACATTTTTAATTTTCTATGTTTATATTTAAAAAAAAATTGTTCTCATCACTTGTTATATGTTATATATGTTATATTATATATGTTATAAATATATTTATCAAGCATGATTTAAACGATTGACATATTTTATTGCAAAAAATCTCTTTACTCATATAATATTAATATATTATTTTAATTTTTTGTGCGAATACAACGTGTCTCTCACAGAAGAATAACGATTTCAAAGATGGTAAATATTGCGAAAAATTTACATATTTCAATAAGGTTGTAAAAGTAACTGTTAAGCTGTAAAGTGTGTTAAGTTGTGTGTAAACGTAATGTAAATATATGGCTAAGGATCATTTAAAGTAATGTAAACATTACGCATTTTATCATACTATTTATTGTGTTTGATAATCTCTTAACAAGACGAAACGCGTCACAAATTACCATATATTTAAAAAAAAGGAGAATTTAATCCAATAACCGTGTTTAATTTTGGATACATTACCCAACAACTCTTGTTAAAGTTGTAAAAGAATCCCGCTTCGGAATACCCCTTCAGACACATGGAATAGTTCAATATCTGGCGTGATCTTGTCCAGCAAAGCGGTAGCTCTTCCTACAGGCATAACCATCGGCAAGTTGGTTCTGTATGTAGGAATGTGAAACAATCTATGCTGACCCTGTCTTATATAACTTTCAGGCACAAACTGACCAATGCTCCGAACTATTTTAGGATTATCGACCATTAGCAACAATCGATCAAAATGGGTACGCAAATACACATTCCTTCTAGTCTCTAAACTACCGCAGACAAGCATACCCTGGAGAAACTCGGTCGGGTAGAGCCAAGGATAATATCCGTATTGTCACGTGTAGAGATACCTCCACACTTCTTCAACAACACTTGCAAAAAATAACACTCTTCAAAAACCGCCAATAGAATGTTTTGTGTAAAATAAGAATAAAATTAGAGATTAAAAATGAATTGACACATTAGAATGCTAACGTGACCTTCAATTTTTATTTCTTGTCAATTTATTTATTTTTTGTTTAGTTTTCCGTCACAACATTATATAACACGTGATCGAATAAAGAATAGTTATTCAATTAAATAAAAATATTACTTGTTCGCACTTTCCTTTGTGACACAACTTTTGAAAAATATATATGCATATATATATATATATATATATATATATATATATATATATATATATATATATATATATATATATATATATATATATATATATATATATATATATATATATATAAACATATACATATATATTCAAAATGTCCAGAAAATGTACTATATCCCAGCAAAAGCGGCATATTTTTAACTTAATATTTACCCGCTACAGGGCAGAAGTGTTGTTTTTGCATTTTGAAGAAAAGGTATTGTTTAATTATTTTTTTCAATATACTAAATATTTTTCAAATGGAGAAAAAAACATCAGGTTTTACCTAAAAAGATCTGTTGTACAGTAAAAAGTTCAATAAGTGGCCGGATATTTATTTTTAACACATTGTATTATATTTTTAAACCTTAAAAACGTTCTCCTGAAAAATCAAGTTTTTTGATTTATGGCGTTCTTGAAAGGAGTGAGCGACTTGTTAACCGGCCAGCAAAAGATTTGAAAAATATCAATATTTTTTGTAAATTTTTCAAGATCCTGGTCATTCCATAGAGAGAGAGTCGCCAAACAAGTTTTTACATAATGCGAATATTTATATATTTTTTATGGTATACTCAGTTACTCACAAGTTCATATTTCCCATTTGAATGTTAAAATACCTTTGTAGGAATTATTTCCCAATGACGTAAAAATAATACATAATCCAGTTATGTATATGTGAAGGTCAGGAATAATCACAATGAAGTATGGAAAATATTGAAACAGATAATTGTGACATGTTAACAATACAGTATTTGACTAAATCATTTATGTTATAAAAATCAACTCGTTTTTTCGATCAAAACCGTTTTTTATAATAAATTTAGGAATCGTCATTTACATGGATTATTGTCTCTCATATCACTTTAAACCCTGTAAAATTTATATTATTAAACCAACGATTCAACATTCGTAGTACTTAATTAATGGAACATGTTTGCGTTCTTTGTGACAGAAAAGGTTTCTAATGATAAGCTCACAACCGAAATCTATAAAATTTCATTAAAAAAATAGAACAAAACCTTTATTGATCCAAGTAATAATCTAACAAAATTATTTCACCTTAACTGAAAATATTTATTCAGTTTTTTTAATGTTTTCACAAACGATATATTAAATGTGTCAAAATATTTGTACACGCATATTCGATTTAACCACCCAATGAAATTTTTATCAAGATTTATTATCAATGTCTCAATAGAGACGATCAACTTTTTTTTAAAGAGGAAATGATTTCTCAAAGGTTAAACGCTACAAAAGTTTGTGTACAAAAAATATATAAAAACACACAACATTATTTATACATATTTCAATGAGTAAGTATACTGCAATATACTGGAAATTTTGTTTAGTGACAGATATAACATCGAGTTCAAGGCTCTCTCATTCATTTTCATAACGAAAATATGCGATCTCTCAGACGAATGTGCGGCAAAACGATGTATGATAGATGGTCTTATGGTGAAATAAGGAAGGAATGCAAAGCTAAGATAAGTATTGTTGATAAAATTAAGAAAGGTGTGTTGAAATGGTTTGGACATGTGGAACGAATAAGTGAGGAAAGAACGGTAAAAGAAATTTACAAGGCGAATGTAGTTGGAAAAAGGAATAGAGGAAGACCGAGAAAAACTTGGCGCGATCAGGTATGTCAGATACTTGAAAGCGGTCAGGTTAGGAGTCGAAATAATCGCCGGGTATGTATGACGAGATGCATGAACGTGAAATATATATATATATATATATATATATATATATATATATATATATATATATATATATATATATATATATATATATATATATATATATATATATATATATATATATATATATATAATATATATATATACATTTATATATATATATACATATATATATATATATATATATATATATATATATATTTATATGTATATATATATATATATATATATATATACATATATATATATATATATATATATATATATATATATATATATATATATATATATATATATATATATATATATATATATATATATATATATATATATATATTGTGTTTTGCAACCTTTTTCTTTGGAACCTATGAACGAAAAATATAACTTACTAACTATCTAACAATCACGCCGCTTCCCCGCAGGGGTAGGCAGAGAGAATAGAACGCCACACAACTTTGTCTTTGCAAACATTCTTCGCCTCTTCCACGTTCATGCATCTCCTCATACATACCCGCCGATGATTACATACGAAAAATATGATATTCCCGTATCAACGATATGCAACCATTCTCTTTATCATCCGTTTGGAAGGGTTCGGTAAAAGCCGTTCGGAAGAATGTCCTTCAGCTTATAACTTATAATTTACTGACATGCAAATTAAATAAAACTTCACACTAAATATAACTCTCTATCCGAGATGTTACTTGACAGCTTTGCGAGGCCACGTACGAGTAAAAGGTCTGATGAATTACGATTCGATCAGTTCAGTAGTGCTTTGTGCCCTCCGTATAATTTATTTTATTACCTTGGCTATAATAATGCATTCATCAGGTACTTATTGTCTACACTTTGGATTATGTACTTGTACTATTAAGACTTGGTAACCGTTGATTCAACCTGATCATTGCATTTGAAATTAGCATATTATTTTTGTCATCTCATCGAAGATGAAGAAGAATACGGAAGTCTGGGCATTTACGGGGCTGACGACCGCCATAGGCTGGTTTAAGTGATCACTTTACACGCGTGTAACATTCACCAATTCTACCCATTATTGACAACAACACTACTCAAATTCTTGGAAGTTCTATATATAATGAACCAATTTCGAAACATGGTTGAATCACTAGAACTTCACTAGAGATATCTATTGGTGGGATAAAAAGAAGCTTTTTACTAAGATGAAACTCTTATATTAGAATGTGAGGTCTGAATCCTGTGAACAAGTATTTAAACACACTCAAAATGTTGATACCTTGATCTCTGTGATTTAAATCAATTAATAACCGTTAAAATAAGTTATGTTTCAGAAAATATTTTCCTGAAATTCATACGAGGTATTTATTTAAAAAGGTTATTTTGTGATATTATCTTAACTATCATCAACATTACCATTCAAAGAATACTAATCTAAAGAGAAGCATTAAATTTTAATGCTCGTGTGACCTCTCTTAATCCAATATTGTCTGATCCAAGTTTAATTTATATCAGTTGTTTTATCCAAGCGACTTTTACAATCTGCACGTAGGCGATATAAAAAGCCTATAAATTATCATACGAATTCTTATTTCCCCTAAATGCAAATTCTATGACGTCAATATAGATAATCAAATATTATGTTGATTTTCAGTAATAAAAATATTAAAAGGTCTTTAATAATTAATATTCCGGATGAACGAAATATTGGCATTTAAGAATAAAGATATTTATAAATCATTATTTTATTTTCATATATATATATATTATATGACGTCAATAGATATTCAAATAAAATGTTAATTTTCAGTAGTAAAAATATTAAAAGATCATTAATAATTGATATTCAGGATGAAAGAAAAATTCGCATCAAAGAATAAAAAAAATTTATAAATCATAATTTAATATGTATGTAATAAAAATATAAGTTTTTTATAGTATAATTTCTAAGACGTTTAAACATATTACATATATGTGTAAATTTATGTTCGTATTGCCTCTTGTGATAATTATATTTCGGTTTTCAACCTCACATTACTATTGGTTTAAAAATGTGCGAACTTTTAGGATTGGTTGATAGATCATAGACATTAAATCAACAGAAGATAATAAAAATCTACCCATTTAAGAAATTCTGTTCACAAAATTCCTAAAATATGACATTATAGTACGTTCTTAACAATATTATTTATTTACAATCTTTATTTACAAAATATTATTACTTACTATAAATTATTATAAAGTAAGCAATAGTTGAAATAATAAAAAAATGAATTTTGACATTTTTCAATCACTCAAATATAAAAAATAAATTGAATAGCAAACTGAGTTTAAAACATTTTGAGTGTGTCCAATTACTTGTTCACAAATCTGGATTATCTCCAATTATAGGAGTATATTTTTCACACTATTTTTTGACACATCATCAACGATGAAGAAGAATATGGAAGTCTGGGCATTTACGGGACTGACGACCGTCATAGGCTGGTTTGAGTAATCACTTTACACATGTGTAACATTCACCAATTCTACCCACTATTGACAACCACACTACTCAAATTCTCGGAACTTCTTTATATATTTGAACCAATTTTGAAACATTGTTCATGAATCACTAGAATTTCAATAGAGACATCTATTGGTGAGAGAAGTTTTTTACTGAGCAGATTTTTCTAAACCGAGTTAAGAAAAAATGGATAATTGTTTTCAATAAATATTTTAAAATATGTGTACAAAAAATGTATCAAATTATTAATTAACAAATGATGACCTCGACGAGTTCGTAATAGCCAGCTGTTTTGTCTTAGAAACATTCTCTTTTAATTTAAAATGAATTGTGTAACATGATAATTAAATTCACAACCCACAATTTTGGAGTTAATCGAGTTCAAATACAAAAATTTAATCAACTACATGTAATGAAATTTCACAGTGTACATTTTATACACCCATATACAAAAAGAAAAGTAACATATTTGATTTACCAACGTGAATTCTATTAGTTTTGAATGAAAAGGGGTAACATAGCGCTCACTCCTTTCAGCAACGTCATAAAAAAAAACTCGGTTTTTCAAGAGATCGTTTTTAAAGTTTTAGAATATAATAAAATGTATTAAAAATAAATATCAAACCACTTATCGAACTTTTTACTGTGCAACAGATCTTTATAGGTATAACCTAAATGTTTTTTCTCCACTTGAAAAATATTTAGTATATTTAAAAAAATAATTAAACAATACCTTCTCTTCAAAATTCAAAAACAACACTTACTGCCCTGTAGCGGGTAAATTTTAAGTTAAAATATGCTGCTTTCGCTGAAATATAGTACATTTTTTGGAAATTCCGATAATATGCACAACTGAAAATTTACGATTTTTGATATATGACGTGGTTGAAAGGAGTGAGCGATATGTGATACGCCAAAAGGTTAATTAATACTAGAGTGATTATATTATTTACTAAAATTCCTTGGGAATCGAACCTAGAACCTATGAATCGTAGTCATTTGACTAGCATAAAGGAAAACAAAGTATTTTTTCGATTGTTTACATAACGTTAGAACTATGTGCAATCTAGTATTTATTATATAATTTTTTTGATATTATATTTTTGAAGATAGATGAAGAAGAATATAAAGAAAGTCTGGGCATTTACGAGACTTACCATAGTCATAGGCTGATTTGAGTGATCACTTTACACAATTCTAGTATTTATTCTTTATTTTCTATTGTTTCAGGTCTTGACGAAACATGCAAGCTGGTGACGAGTTTAGGAGGAACATGTAAGGGATATGTAGTAGACGTGTCCAAAAGAGACGATGTGTACAGAGCAGCAGGTCTAGTCAGAAAAGAAGTTGGAAGAGTAAGTTTTTATTTTATTTATTATAATGATAGACATTATTTGTGATATAACAGCTAACTAACCATATTGAAACCAATCTAACTTAACATGGAGAAAATCGCATGACAAAATGAATTCTCAATTTTCTTAAAAATCATATTTTACCATGAATTTTTGTTGGGTTTCATGCCTATCCGAGCGTTGATGCTGTTTGTTTTAAATATGACTAAAATTGAGATATTTATTGTCACACAATAAAATTAATCATTCACCATTTTACAAGATTTAAAAATCGAAATATATACATACGAACCTAACAAAACTTATTATATCTGTTTATAAGCAAGTATTATAAAAATCATTAATTGTCCTCTAGAAAAAATAATTATCATTTAGAAAAATAAATTAATGAACAAAAAATCGTTCTTATTTTATTGTTATACGAAAATTTATGATTCGATCTTATTTAATGTTGACCATTGATACATAGGGTACTGCATCAGATGAATGCATCGTTGCCTTAAATATAAATTACACATAGGTACTAAATATCTAAAAAAATGTTCAGGAACATGTTAAATATCACACCAAAAATGTAAAGAGTTAGGGTGTGGTCCTGTGATAACGAGATTTGTGGTTCGATCCCCACTCTATCACAACTTGATACACAGACTAATTAGGGTCCAATCCAACTCCCCACCCAAGTATCCACCCTTCTTTCTGAACCTAATGAATCGTTGTCAGACGTTGTCAGATGTTGGAAGGAATATCTAATTTAACGTACTCAACCTATAAAGGATTGTATTAGACTCGTTTTGTGTTTATAACAGCCGATATAATCAATATTTTCATTCATCATTTTCTTTTGGAAAATTCGCCTTCGTAAATACGTTGTTTTCGTAAGTTGAAAATGAATGACGTCATAGAAACGGTGGACTCATTTTAATATTGGTTACATTGCTAAATTATTGGCGGCTCTATTTGTTGATATCTATAGTCCATTCTGAACAATGAAATGCGAATAAAATATTTTAAATATGTCACAATAATACAAATATATGGGTTTATGTATTTTTTTGAACAATACAAATAAAGTAAATATATTACGTGTGATCATGACGTATTAAAATGGTAGCTAACAAGGTCTTAAAAAAAATTTCTCTGCAACCAAGTTACGCATTACAGGTATCGGTGAGTGCTTTAATTATTTATTTCTGACCTTGCTTAGATAAACACTGCAGTAAGTATCAGGTATTAAATTATTTATGATCATTGAACAAATTATATTATAACGTAATAACTACATTTTATACTTTAAAAATCGTTAACCATCAGAAGCATTGTCGAAGGTAAGTGGAACGAGGCTGTAGTTTAAAAAAAATATTATCGATGTATTTGAGTATTTTGATATTAATTACTTATGATATAAACTTTATAAACAACTTATGCCACTCCTAGTTTTGATTTGTGTGTTACAGGGATTTTATTAAATAAACATGCAGATAGAAAAAAACTGACTAAACTAACGAAAAAATACGACCGAGTATGCCGAAAAAGCTTAGGACTAATTTTACCCCCTTTTTTTAAAATATAGAACTTTAACAATAATAATAATAATTGGTTAGTTGGATAGGTACTTATGTATTTCAGATTTCTTTTTCAGAACGCATTTGCAAATATAAGAAAAACAATAGTGCGTACCTACCCAAGTTACTCTTGAAAACCCCTTTTAATAACCTGCATTAAACGATCTTCAGCTTGTTTGTGCAACAAAAGCAAGCAGTAATTCTCTTTGAGGAACAAACTTTATTATCACTTCATTTACCCAAAGGACTCAGACATTAACTGCTACTTAAATCGTTTTACATTATATTGTATCACCATACACAGTGGAACCTCTCATAACGAGAATCTTACTCGTTAATGGAAACATTTTTTGTTCTGACTGGCGCGGAAGTCCCGGCTAACAAGTAAATGTTGTGAAGAAGGGAATTGTCCTTTCTCTGTAACTCGTTATGCGAAATGTCGCTCGTTAAGGGAGCAACTATTTCACATTTCTTTACTCGTTATGCAAACTTCTCGTTATAAGAGGTTCCACTGTATATGTATACATAAATGTGTACATAGAGAGAGGCCAAGATTTGACATTCACCTTATGTTCGCTCGCTGTATGCAAACACTAATATTAGTTATATTATTTACTCGCACATTCCACTGTATTGTGTAGGTACTCATGAGGTCTTTGTATCCTTTAATGTAAGAAGTCATGCACATCAGTCAACTTCTATTTATTATCTTATAATAAAATAACCGAATGATTCAACGTAATTATCAATACTCGTAAGATTTTATACATATTATGGATAACCCTTACTTAAACGCGGCGCATGGTTAGCGTGTCTCTCAATACTTAACATAGATTGCTGTATCTAAAGACGGATAGGATTCTAAACGCTTTATCCACAAGTATGTAGATAAATTTAACTTTACACCTGAGCAAGAAGATCATACGGAAGATACAAAATTAACTACATAGTGTAGATAAGATAAAATACTTCTTGCCTTTTATTGATATTTTCGTTTTAAAACGGCTTGTAGGATGATTTGTATTGTCAGGATGTTAAAGTAACCAAAATTTATATAAATATATATTTAATTTGTTTTAGAACGCCAACTTTCGTTTGCAATTCTACTTTTATTTTTAATAACTTGGACGTTTTTTTTATTATTTGTATTTGTGTTCTTTTATTTTGGAATTTTAGGAGTGAAAACTACTTTTTGCCGAATTGGAGAAAAGTTTTCACATAAAAATGTAAAACACAAAAGTGTGTTTTTAAGTTATGTACATACACATCGAAGTTAATGGATTCTCTTTTTTATTAGAATAGACGCCCTTGATTTTTATTTGTGATGAGTTTTTCGTTCTGAATCCGATTGTAATATAATTAAGCTTACTATAATGCGAGGTTTAATGAGATTACCAAAATAATTGGCTATTTAAAAAAAAAATATTGGCCGACGTTAAAACTTATCTCTGTAGATGGCGTCTTTGTTATTCTAGCACAGACATTGGTCATATTTCAATCCGAATATACCATTTCAACGAAAATTCACGAGTATTTATTTAAAATGCTTAACGTCATGTGTTACTACCTCGATTAGCTGAAGATTCCTCTAATGTAGATACTCATCATTCCATTTATGTACTGTAAGCACTCATATTTTTTTGTTTAATAAGTTAGTAATAAGTGGAAAAACCACTCTTTGGTCAGGATATAGTATGTTGCTGGTGTCTGAGAAGATAAATAATGAGTTTGTTGAAAAAAAACATTTAAAAAAGATGTTGATTATGGCACGTACACACTGCGTCCGAAATTGTAACTTGATGGAATTAGAGGTTTATTGGAATTTAAGGTTTTTTGGAATTGGTTAATGGAATTTTGAATTTATAACTGATGTTTTATACAAATTAATTAATTAAGTACACATATTTACGGGGAGATTACAAAGATAATTCAAATACAATGATCAAAGAAAACACTTGTTTTTTACCACTTGAGTTTTATTATAGACTACGTTTCTACGTTTATAATAACTGAATTAAAGTTACTATACAGACCTGAATGATGGAAGTTTTACTTCTGAAACGTAGTCTATAATAAAACTCAAGTGGTAAAAAACAAGTGTTTTCTTTAATCATTGTAATATGTCTTACCACAAAGTTAAGGCCGAAACATTAAATAAAATAATTCAAATATATATGGAACTAGAATAGTTCATATCAGTATTTAAAAAAAAGCGCAAATGTGCATAATGAAAAGGGTATAAATATTTTTAAAAGTAAGTTCTGGCTATCTCGCACGTAGGATATGCAAATATTACATTTCAATATTCAATTATCAAACTTACCTAAAGCAGATCTGTGCGTGTATGGTGTATATAATTTTTTTTAATAATGTGTGTAAACGCGCTATAGTACATATGTATGATGTGTGTCAAGGTAAATAGCGCTATATCAAACGCATTCTTTGTGATTAAAAGATGCAAACAAGCTTCATTTTAATTTGATTTCTTGCCTCGGACTTTCAAATTACCCGAAAAACTGTCAACACAGTATTTCTATACAGCTTATTAAACCTTTATCAAAAAATATTGCAGAAGTTTAGGAAGTGCAGTTTTGAAGAGACTTTTTTTTGCTCTTATCCGTACCCAGATAGTGCATTAGGCACCACATCCGATAGACGCAGTTTTACTCGCTTAAATGAAGTAATAAAAGTAATAAAATAATCAGTCCTGCGCTCTAGATTCTTGGGTATAGGTGTAGAATGTGGTACATTTTTAATATATATATATATATATATATATATATATATATATATATATATATATATATATATATATATATATATATATATATATATATATATATATATATATATATATATATATATATATATATATATATATATATATATATATAAATATATATATATGTATATATATATATATATATATATATATATATATATATATATATATATATATGTATATATATATATATATATTAATATTATATATATAATATATATACTACATATGTGTAGAATTTGGTTGTAAATATTATATGGGATACTAAGATTTGGTGTAAATATTATATGGGATACTAAGATATAAATGTAGGAGCTTACTGTGAAGAACATTGAGGCTAAAAAAATAAAACGGAGGAAGCATAGCAGATTTTAAAAGGAAAACAGCAAAAATAGTTAGGGCATTCGGCGTTGGTCAATTCATATTGAAGTGCAGTTTTGAAGAGACTTTTTTTTGCTCTTATCCGTACCCAGATAGTGCATTAGGCACCACATCCGATAGACGCAGTTTTACTCGCTTAAATGAAGTAATAAAAGTAATAAAATAATCAGTCCTGCGCTCTAGATTCTTGGGTATAGGTGTAGAATGTGGTACATTTTTAATATATATATATATATATATATATATATATATATATATATATATATATATATATATATATATATATATATATATATATATATATATATATATATATATAAATATATATATATGTATATATATATATATATATATATATATATATATATATATATATATATATATATATATATATATATATATATATATATATATATATATATATATATATATACATATATATATATAAATATATATATATATATATATATATATATATATATATATATATATATATATATATATATATATATATATATATATATATATGTATATATATATATATATATATATATATATATATATATATATATATATATATATATATATATATATATATATATATATATATATATATATATATATATATATATATATATATATATATATATATATATATATATATATATATATATATATATATATATATATATATATATATATATATATATATATATATATATATATATATATATATATATATATACTACATATGTGTAGAATTTGGTGTAAATATTATATGGGATACTAAGATATAAATGTAGGAGCTTACTGTGAAGAACATTGAGGCTAAAAAAATAAAACGGAGGAAGCATAGCAGATTTTAAAAGGAAAACAGCAAAAATAGTTAGGGCATTCGGCGTTGGTCAATTCATATTTGATAAACTTGGTATGATCAAGTATTTCAAATACTTGGGCGTGGGACAGAATAATCGGTGGGTATGTGTGAGGAGATGCATGAATGTGAAAGAGGTGAATATTGAGAGGTGAATATTGTTTGCAAAGAAAGATTGGTGTGGCGTTCTATTCTATCTGCTTACACCTGCGGCGAAGCGACCTGAGTTAGTTAGCATTCGGTGTTGCCTGCTCTTGCTGCTAAGTCGTGCGATACTGGTAATTATTACAATACCCGTATCAATATATTTATTTATTTATTTAATTACACTATAAACATAATTGCAAATAACAAATTATGGTACAATCATGTGCCCATACTGATCGTATATTCTACAATATTTATTTATATAATTATGTACAATGTTATGGAAGAAAATTGTTTGTACAATCAAATACGACATGACCGAATGATACGATCTATTTCAGATCTACTCACTTCCATTATAAATTAATGAATAGCTCTTTTAAATTTAGTTTATATTTTTAATGACTTTATATAAGTTTTGTAGTCATAAAATAATGCTAAATTTTAGCTTGCCTCTACATTATTTTATATTCTCGCTGCCTTATAAATTTGTCATTTTTTACTTTGATAACTTCAACAGATGTCAATGTAATAGATGTACGTTTCCAAATAAAATGAACAAAGAAATAAATATAAAACGCTTAAATACTTTAAATACGTCAAATACTTTATGTGTTTACGTAGATTTGAAACGACCATGAATTCGTTAATCCCAAATGCATTAAATGATTTCGTCGTATGTTAATTTTATCTGACTTCTATGAATGACGCACGATGGAGATAAACATTTTCCATAAATAATAAATTAATTACGAATGTTTTTTTAGTAAAATATGTTTGTGATTCTTGATTGTATATTTTATCAAATGAAAAAGTCATACAAAAATATTTTATAAGCTTACTTTACAACTTAATATAAACGTAAAACCATAATACTAAAAATTAATTTAAATATAAATTAATTTTTTGTTTGTTAATATATATTATTTTGTATTTGCCTATTGTATCAATCCTTTAACCACTCTCATTAATTCCTCTCCTCTCTTTTTCCTTCCTGCAAATTCCATTTTATACCAAACCCTTACCCGTTTACTCCCACCCTCACATACACACACACACACACCCTCTCTTCTTTTTTTTTATATCTTAATGTTCAACTTAGTAACATAAATTGTTGAATTATTTAATTGGCTTCATTATTGTTAATGTAACTATTCTTTTAAAAAAAATTATGTAAACTGTATAATTCCCGAACAAATAAAACAAAAATAAAATAAATATCGCATATCGTTAGTGTATCAATATTATATATACTATTGATGTATGCATATTATACATACGATTGATCGAGGATATTGTTTCGAATAAATTAACAAATTATAAGTTTTAAAAATGTAAGTATCACCTTCGTTTATTTTCAGGTATCGCTTCTTATAAATAATGCTGGGGTAGCCTCAGGAACGATGTTCCTGAATACTCCAGACCATATTATTCAGAGGACTTTCGATGTCAACATTTTAGCTCATTTCTGGGTAAGTTGAATTAGTTACTTAATAACTCACAAAAGTTATGTTGTTTATTATCGGTACAACAGTTGTAATAATATCATTAATAGTTCAAATAAAATCGTGAATCTCGCGAATGTCTATAGATCAAAGATCAGACAATTAATCATTTGTGGGTTACCTATGAGTATGTTAGGAGTTCAACATAATTTAAGGACCACAAGAGCTGTAAACAATTTGCTTTTTTGTATCTATTTTTTATATAATTTATATGTATGTAAAATTAATAATAAATAGGTATCAACCAGCACAGAAATAAGTATTATAAGGAAACACCAAAAACATTTTGAAACCAGTTCTCACTTTATTTCTCATTACAAATTGGTATCATTATTTTTTATTCGTGAGCTTTATTTATTTTTTTCAAGTAGATCCAAGAGCTTTGACGATAACGGTAAATTTATAATAAATTTAAATAAGTTTCCTACGTGCTCCGTTCCTCGTTTCGCGAATACAAGATGAACATATCATATTTTTTGCGCATAAATAAATTTGCATAATGTCCTTCAAAACCTCATAAAAATTTAATGGGTCTTAGATGGATGCTCTAATATGGCAAAAAATATTAAATTATGAATAAATTGCAGAAAATTTGTTCACTTTATTAAGAATTTTAAAGTATTATTATTATCACGCTCGGGTTAATAAGATTATTTAAAGTGTATGTTGGGATATAACGATGCATTTATGTCAAATGAAAAACGATTTTTGTATACGTCATTGTAGATATTCTTGTCAAATAATTCTCACGAATTATGAAATATTAAATTCCAAGAAATGTTCAACAAAATAGGGTCAAGAAAATTTGTTTTATGTAATGTACTTTGTTTTGTAAAATATTTCTAGTGCAAAAAGATGATTGAAATTCGTTTTAAATTAGGGATGTTTGGTCATATTTCAATAAAGCCTCGAGAAGGTAATATGGAAGTATGGGTATTTATAGAACTTGCGATCTGTCGTTAGTTTGTTAAGTCTAGTATTTGTACCCAAAAAATTTAACATTCTCAAAAATTAGTATTTACTAACTATCTGGGCGTATGATGTAATTTCTCATTTTAAAAATACAATAACTTTCAATGTTGACAACTTTAAGAAGAGTGAAATGAATGTTGTATGAGTTTTTTCGAGGCATACAAAGAAAACTGTTTATTCAGAATTACAGTCATTAATTTCTGGTGTTTACTTGTTTTTAATATACATATTTTATTTTAAAAATCTTTCTTACTGACAAGACATTAGATCAACGCTGATTAACTTGATCGTTGGTTACACAAGGGCAAGGTATCAGGCCTTCACTTGAGGTAGAAGTTCAGAGTAATATTAAATAAACATTGGAATCAACATAATCAATTATATGGTAATTTGACCTAACTGGTATTTAATTATAAACTCTTATTTATTTTTGTTATAAGTTATGAAATTTAATGAAATAGTTTTGACAATAAGTATTCGATCCGATTTAAATTCCATCCGAAGCTTATTTGTTTTTATTTTCTCATTTTTAAAGCATATTTATAATACCTACTTCTAAATTAATCTGAGTCGTGTTTTAAAGTATAGTATATTGATGTCATCAAAGGCACATTTTTTAAAAGTAGTCACCGATTATTAAAACCCGACCAAATGATTTTAAGTAAACGCATATAAACATAGATATTAAGCATGTGCATTTGCGATAATTTTTAAAGTTATTGCCAAAATATCATCAAATTCAGGTTTTTCAATATTAAAAAACAATATCATTAAATTTCCTGAAGTAATGTGAAAAATTGATGGAAGAGATATATAGATTTTTTTACTCTAAATTTATTCGATATCACCCTGAACTGGTACCTGAAGCGGAGGGCTAATTATCTTTTCTTCATGTGTTAACGATCAAGATAACATTGCTTTTATATGACGAAGTGTCCTATGCACCATTAGGGTGCGGATAAGGATTTGAAGAAGATATGAAGTGATGTAAATAATTGTAGACTAACAGAATGATTTTTTTTAAACTGTGATTATCTTTCTAGACGACAAAGGCATTCCTTCCTGAAATGATCGAGGCTGACGAGGGTCACGTGGTGACCATCGCGTCCATGGCCGGTCACGTGGGAGTGGCCAAGCTGGTCGACTACTGCTCCAGCAAGTATGCGGCGGTGGGCTTCGACGAGTCTCTCAGGGCCGAGCTGGAGTTCATCAGAGCCAAGGGAGTCAACACGACTGTCATCTGCCCCTTCTTCATCACCAGCACCGGAATGTTCGAAGACGTCCGTTCAAGGTACGTTAGTAGAGGTTACGTTAGTATGGGTTACGTCAGAGGGAGTTACGTTAGGAGGGGTTTATCATCTAGGGTAAGATTACGAGCGGCGTATTTTTATTTGTAACATTTACTTACTTCAACACTCTCCTTGTCATTCATCGTTCATTTTGTGTAAAACTTCTTAAAAACTAAAACCATGATCACATCACTAAGTTAATAATGCTTTTGAAATACATAAAAAAACTAATTTTTCTGGAACTTACCTACATACATACGTAGATAACCTCTATGTAAGTATATATATCGCTATATATATATCATATATATATCGCTGTATAAATGATAAGTGTTCTTTTGAAAATTCATATCACTTAAAATATCAAATAAACCTATCCTCATAAAAATACTTTTATGCAGTAATCTTCCATTATGCATCCCAAAATTTAAAAAAAGATTTATTAATCATATGTTCAATGGATATTGGTTTTTAAGAGGAATATATGGAGTTTTTAAAAACATTTATAAATGATTTTACGATGTTTTGGTCAAGAGATATTTTTTTCTAGAATCCTTTTTTTTTCTTTTGAAAATATTCAAATATCCCCTTTTTGCATCAAATGCTGCACAAGGCACTGCATCAAACTTGTGCAATGTTAATTTGATTGATTTTTTAAGCAACTCAAAGTGATCAGTCGATAAGTACCAGTTCAGTGCAATATTAAATAAATGTTAAAGTGAAAAAATACTCAAATTTTTTTCACCCCCTTAAGGATCATTAATATGAGAATTATTTTATCACAGTTTATGATTTGATGCTGTGAGTTTTTTTTAAATCACAGTTTGTTTCAAATAAAAACATTTTATGGGTTTTTTTAGTATGAAATACGATGAGTAATAATTTATTGTTAGGATTACTAACGAGTCAAAAATTTAATATCTACTTCAATTTTAAGTGACTACTTTTAAAATGTACCTATTTAAAAAATATATATTCACTCCTTTGCGAGTGATTTTGGCTATTAGAAACTAAATACATTGACATAACAAAGGATATATGGAAACAACAAGCCGATAATACAAAAAAAGTCTTGTTGCGAAGTTAAATCACATTAAAATATATTTTTTAAAATAATATTGTTATTGGAAATGTAACAGTGAAATATTAATAAAAGACCAAAACATAATTTAAAATTTGTGGATAGATAACATTTATTTGATTTATTTTATTTAAGAAACTCAACTAAATTATATAAATGTACAAATTATTGAGACCTAATTATAGAAAACTCATTGCATTATTCTCAAATATCATGAAGGAATTTGCCTCTTTCGTAGACAGTGACGATGTCTCTTCGTCGCTTGCACAAAGGCGCATTGTCGAAGTAAGGACACTGTTCCACACCAAGTGGGAAGCAACAAGACGATGTTTGCTTTATTTCAGAAAATATTTGAATAACTCTTAAACATCTCATACATTATTTAACTTTATTGTTATAAAAAATAATGTAGAAAAATAATAAATGATTTTATAAAAAAATATGTGCTTGGCATGCAATTTTAGTGGAAAACAATTCAGGTAGGTACCTACTTATTCAAGTAAGATCGTTTCCTAGAAACAGGCACTCATCTCTAGGGGCTAATGAGTAAGCAGAATATTTGCACAAATGATTTTTTACGTGCGTAGACCACTTGTAAAATTGAAAATCTCGAGAAACTAGCAACTGGACTCGAATAGATAATTATCGCTTTAGTTTTCTTTCATTACTTTTTTTACTTTAGCCTTAAATTAAGTCTGCTTATTGCTCTTCTTAACTTTTACTATTCATATTTTATTCTTGCTTTTTGCTTTTAACTCTTTTAACAATTATGATATTTTGTAATTGGAATGTTACAATTACAAGTTTTTTTTGTTACTCATTATTGTAAATTTATTTATGTAAATGTTCTGTTAAATTTCAAATAATTAACAACAAAATAAAAAAATATATATATTAAAAATAAATAAAATTCTGAAATTAACAAGATATATTTTTTTAAATTTACTATTTTAATGCTAAAAATTTAATGGAGGTTTTCTCTGATGAACATCATTTGATTTAACCTAATTCTTAATACAATAAAATACATTTAAAATAAAGCCAGAAGTTCTTTGTAAGGTATATGTATTTTTCTCTCTATAATTAAATTTTTGTAAAACCAAATTATAAAAAAAAGCTTTTTTCGAAAGTAACTTAAATAAGTGAACCGGTTTGAATGCTTACAAAATTTCTTCATAAAGTTCGTTTTACATTTCTGAACCCTCTTTTCATACCTGAGAATTCCTCCTTTGAGGTTCATGTCCTTAGTAACATATATTTGCATATTACATATATTTACAAATGTAAACCACATCTGCAGTCCACACTCTTTAGGATCTTTAAGCAGAATGCAGAATATCCTGTGAAACTCGTTTGGGACCCTATCTTCTTAAAAATAAAATATTGTAGTCAAGTTCGTGTTACTGAACTCATCGGTTAAAAAACGGGTCTCGCGAAACGGTAATACACCATTTTCTTTGACCGCATGGCACTTCTTATGCCCCCGAGAGTTCATCAACCATAAAAATATAATGGTTCAAAAAAAGCAAATTGCGTATAACAATTTTAATATTTTTTCAGCTTTTTTTACCGAATGTTTCCAAAATTGCTTTAAAATTGTCTTTAACAACATTATACTTACATGTAATAAAATATGCTTCAAAATACGAAAAATTATTTTGAAAATATATAAGTAGTCTACTTGCATATCACCTTACGTTAAAATTAAGTTTTTTAGCCAATGGTGACAAACGGTATAAGATGAAATCATTACCGATTTGAGCTTTTTTGAGAGATTTTTTAATGTGAACTGTCGATCCGCATAGCGAATTTTGCAAAAGTATTGATTTTTCTATTCTATTTTATTCCTAACTTAACGAGTTTTGGCAGATTATGTTGAATATGGACGTTAGTATTTTTAATTTTCTACCGAATGGTGCCATTGGCTAAAAAACATTTTTTTTTAACATGACGTGGTTTGCTAGTGGACTACTCATATATAATCTTATGGAATAAAAAATGGGTAGCCACAAATATTTGTAAATGAATACTGTAAACGTATATAAACATTCGAGTGGTTGTTACCTAATTCTTTCATTATAAATATGTATTTTTCAAATGCTTTGATATGTATGTACATTGATTTATTATTTTATTTTTACTTACAGATTAGTTCCCCAATTAAACTCAAATGATGTGGCCGACAGAATAATTCACGCCGTCAGAACCAACGAGAAGTTTGTCATTATCCCGGGATATCTGCGACTTTTGTTGACACTCAAATGGTAAATTATACATTCATTTTAATAGTTATAATTTTGGGAAAAGAAGAGAAAAATATATATTGGATTGGTTCAACACTTTGAGTGCTATCGAAAGGCCAATGTCATGTTTTATTAATTTGCAAAGATGTACATAAAAAGAAGAACGAGCCAACGCTTAATGTAGGTTTTTCCTACCTCATTAGTCTATCTGTATGTCTGTGGTTTAATCTCTGCACTATGATACGTTTTTAATTTGAAAAAAAAGATGGTGTAAAATTAAAATTATTGCACAACAAATACGATAGCAAAAAAATGTATATTTAACAAACCAGCGCGTATGATTTATAAACATTGTGCTTATTTGTAAGTAAATATCGGAATTTTTTACACCTTTTTTATACATGAAACTTAAATTTATAAACGACAATGAGGGATTATTCTGCAATATGAAAATATCATATTTTGGGCTCATATTCGTATGTTTTATTTTCAGGATGTTCCCGTGGGGGTGTGTATCACAATTGATGACTCGCATACTACCGGACGCAGTTCCCGACTCCCTCAGCCCCGCTCCCTCCCCGCCATCCTCCCCTATCGAGGGGAAGAAGGATAATAATGAAATGCCAGTAAGAAGAACAGTCACCGCTGAAAGAGAACCCTAAATGGAAACATCCAATGTTAGATCCATTCCTACACATCGATTTAATACAATTACGAGTATTGAGTTTTATACAAACTTTTACATCGTATCGAGCACTTTCCCCGAGCGAGAAAGAAAGAAAGAGAGGTTACACTCTCTCTTGCGTAACCGTATTCAATATACCGAACGTTACGTATGTATCTACACACGTATGAATTACCTTGGTATTGACTCTGACCAATAACATTCTAATTTAGCTTTGAACTCACGTACTCGTAAGCAAACAATACAAGTGACTATTAAATTTGTATAAATGTAATATTATAAATTATAAACTAAGCAATTTGTTTAATGGAAATAAAATATTTAAAACTCGTATTTATTTATGTATTCACTGATGTATTTCCCAAATCTTATTGTGGGGTGAGAATTAAACAACTTGAACTGACTTCAATATTTATGACTACCGTAGAACGGGGCTACTTGAACTTTGATGTGTTACTTGAGCCCAGTAAAAAAAAATAATTTAGATCATGGTATCGATGAAAATAAGTGTCACCTGTCAGGGGAACAATGAATTATGTCGATACGTTCATTATTTTAGACCAAATACAGATTTCAATCTTTTTTTGTACTGGGCTCAAGTCACCAGTAGCCCCGTTCTACGGTACCTTACAACTGCGTAAGAGAACCGATACGGCACCGAAGATTACTTATTTATTTTATAGCATTTTATCATATAAACTTAGGTTAGGTACTGAAAAACTTACATAGTAACCGAGTCGTATAATTCTTATTCTTAGATATTTGTAGCAAAAATATGCTTAGGTTTTTTTTGTCTATTATTTGAGAATCACAATGCTTTTTTAATTTTTTTTATCTTCGTTCCTAAAGCTAGCTCATTATATTTACTATACACAATCGCAAAGATGACGGACATTAAGCTCCTTGGAGACAGAAAAATGATACTTTGTGAGTTCCACATCACACAAAATAGGTACCAGTAACGTTTTATTGATAATAAATTCTGAATTTTATTGATTGACTTAAGAGGAGTTTAGAAATATAATGATTACCTTTAAACACAAATTACAGTAACTTTAAGGATAGTTCTACACGAACGAATATATTTTTTAAAAAAGGTAAGACTTTTCGTAACCACCCAATATACCCATGTGTTTATACAATATTTGAAATTATCTTTTTTGAATTTGTAATAATTTTGAAATTAATATATTGTAAATTTTTGATTATGCAGTATCATGGATAGTGAAATAATATATTTAAATGCTGCAATATATATTTTGCTAACTTCAAAAGTAATGGTGATATAAAAAAGTGTAGTGTGTTTAAAAAGATAAAAATTGATACATTTAAATAATACTTAAAATAGAAAACGTTTTTTTTATCGATGTTTTATCGACTGTTACCCTTGTAAAAAGAAATATTAGAATATTACAAAGCAATACGTAAAACATATTTAATTTTGCTTTGCAATAAAATGTCGATAAGTTTTGCCTTTTTTAAGATAATTTTGAATTTATTATTTTATGTATGTAATAGTGTAGATAAGATTATTATGATGTGATATAAAAAAAGTAGAAGTTTACTACTTGCATTATGCTTTTAATGACAATAAAGTTTAAGGAAAACCATTTGACTGAGTTGCGCCGAAAAACCATATTTTTCAACATTATTAAGTGATTATTATTACTTTTAAGTGCTCCATACCTAGAATTGCCAGAGAGGTCATTTTGACGAATGTATAAAAAAATCTCACATTTCCTGCATTATTATTTCTATGTAAGGTAAATTGAAATTACAATTATTTTTGTATTTTTAAATTTGGTAGGTTCTATAAGTAAATGGGATATTAAATATTTTATAAAAATGTCCGCCTCCGTAGTGTAATGGTCAGCACGCTTGGCTACCGTTCTGGAGGTCCCGGGTTCGATTCCCAAGGGGGTAAAATAAAAATAAGTGATTTTTTCACTGTAATATTTATTCAACATTATTACCCTGGACTGGTACCTGAAGCGGAGGGCTGATCACCTTTCCTTCATGTGTAAACGATCAAGATAACACTGCGTTTATATGAAGCAGTGCCCTATGCATCATTGGGGTGCGGATAAGGGTTTTATTATTATTTATTATTATTATAAAAAATAATCAATTTTTAATAAATCTTTTGGTTAATTTTTCTGTAATATATTTTCTTGAAATACGGTTGTATTGTTTCGGTCTCACGTGCAAATCATAACACATCTGTTTCATTCAAAAGCTAATTAACAAGGTTATAATTAATAAGGTGTTTTTTATCATTTCCAAGGTATAATTTTTGTCATCATAAATAATTTAAACGTGAAATTCAGTTCGAAACAAACGCTAAATCTTAAGTGCCACATGTCAACATTACCGCTCGGTGGTTCTATGGGTGGGACATGAAATTACAAAACGGTTATAATTTTGATAAGTTTATAAAAGCCATAAAGCTTCAACAAATAACCCAAAAAAGGTATGACATTTTAATCCGAAAATGGTTGAAATATCCGCTTTGAGGCTTAAGTGTTAAAATTTAAATAATTTTTAATCTTAAGGCCCAGCATTCATTTAGTCGTAACTTATTTTTTTCTAAATCCAGGTAATTATCTTAAAACACTGTTTTGCATTGAAAAAACAAGTTATTCTTCGAAATAATTATATGGTTTGGAAAAGAAAAAAGTTATCGAGTTAAAAAAAAATCTTCATATATTATAAAAAACAAAAAATCCAATATACACTTTTTTAAATCGGGCGTGAGCAGACGTATGTCCTCTCTGGTGGTCTCCGGTGGAATGAATGCGACTTAACGAATGCTGGACCTTAACTTGAAGGGTCATTTAAAATCTTTATACTTTACACAATAAGCACATCAAATTTTATTTTAATTAATGATTTTTTGCTCAGTTGACTTTAGGAGTTTTTCTTGTAAAATCATATCTTAAGACATATTGAGTATATATAGCATTTTTTAACTGTAAAGATTACACAAATATTAAATTTTCCTGTGACCTTGTATGAGTTAATTGCATAATTGAGGCACGTTTTTTTCAAATATTTAGTCATTTGATTTAGCTTTAGCAGGTACTTCAGTTTTAATGTGTGAAAATAATGATATACCTTTATACCTCTTTCAGATTTATTTTCATTTCAAAAGCAGTTTTTTTTATTTAAAACTGAGAGTCATGTTTCGTACATGTATAAATATCGTATATTATATTAAACCTATAAATCTTATAAAATTATAAGTAAACATAATTATGTTTGCAAAATTTTGTCGCTGATTGAGAATTGTAGAAAGCAACATGAAATTGTTTTTCGCACTGTAATAATTTACTAGGTAAAACATATATATTATACCATTATATTTTCCTAGCATATTGTTTTCTAGACATTTAAAAAGTACTATTTATCACGTTTGTCTACCATGCACCTACTGAGTTGGCAAAATAAGTATTTTTACTACAATATTTTACTATATAATATTACATTTAATTAGGAACTGCTTGCATTCGTGTAATTTGCGATCAAGGCATCCCAGTTTCATGCGTAGGTATTTCGTGCAGATTAAAAAGGAGAAGAAATTAATGTTGTATTTTTATTTTTAAATAAAGATTATTTAATTAAAAATTATATTGTGATTAAGGATTGTGATTATATTGTAAATATGAAAACTAAATATAATTTAAGTTAAATTCAGTTGGTGTAAAAAAATAATGGCCATTATCAGATACCAACTCAAACAAAATAAAAAGTTTTGATACAGATTGTAATAAGTTAGTTATCAATTATGATCAAAATCTATAACCTCACATTTTTGCACAAAATTTTCGTAATTGTAAAATATTATAATTAGGTAGGGTAATATAAAGGGTAAAAATGATTCTTTATTTTATTTTTGGTAATTTCAAATGGTGTGTCAACAATGTATATACATAAAAGCTTATATTTATAATTCGGAAAATTAAATTACGTATTTAAAATGCAGTATTTATTATTTCTTGTCGTTATACAATTTGTTTTTGCAGTTCGTAATATATTTCAAGGAAGTCGTACATTAGCAGTTTTCACGTCACACAAGCTGGTAAGAATTCTGGTATACAGCCCCGAGTGCCCTAGCCATTGCTGCTATTCTGCTTTCCCTACCTACTATTCCTTCTCCATTTTCTTTGCCATATAGTAGAAATGTCCTTGCATTTTTTGTAACAACCCAACAGATATCCCTTCAAATATCAAGACTTACCTTCGTTAGTGATCAAGTTGACACTGCGTTGATTCGATACGGTGCTCTATGTACTATTTTATATTTTTTAAAGTTGGATCTAATTAACATAAAATTAATACAACCATCAAAACATTTCTCATTAACAACTTATTCAAAACAAGTGACCCAAAAAGAGAGTAAATAATATGTTTTAATTATCTGGGCATTCGAACTTAAAAATTAAATAAAAAGGGAAGTATTAAAATGATTTTTTATTGCTGTTTGAAATAAGTTTAATGCCATTAAGTATAAAAAATAATATTGACCATTTGGCCGCCACGGCTTCCCTCGGTGTTACCATATAACACAATACATTTTTTTGATAATCTACATTACGTTAATACATCACTTTCTCTCGAAGGGTCTAATTTAAAAAACAGCTACTTACTTAAATTTCGTAAGCCTTATCACTCCAATAGTATTATCGTTTGGTACATTTCTGGAGAGAGCTAAAATATTTTGGTTAGCTAATAATAGCGTAATGAATCCGAATATATAATACATTTTTCATTGCTGAAGCATATATAATATTACAGTAGTTATTTTTCAATTTACTTTCGCATTCTATAGCTACAGCATCGAACATATTAATTGAAACAAAACTTTTTGTTGTTGTATTTTTGTTAAAAAATTTGTAAAATATTTTGTTTATTAGTTATATCACAAATTAATATTGAATATGATCTCATTTGGGCTGAATCAAAGATTTTACTCTGAAACCATACCTGAATTATGGACAAAATGAGCTCTTCCACCTTAGTGCAATCAATTTTAGAGAGCCGATTCTTACAGATTGCCGATAGATTTTCAATTAGGTTTATGTCTGTCAAAATTCTTGATCACTCCAATACAGTTCATCGTTTTTGTGTGAAAAATTTCATATTTTTTTGGATTTGTGGTAGGGGGTTAAATCCTGCTGAAATATTTCATTACCATTTGACCTTCGTTTTTGTATCTCTGGTAGTATCTTTTCCAGTAGACAGTTTCAGTTTTCCAGTAGTAACACCCCCAAAACATTTTTTTAGAGGCTTTTGAAAATACAAAAAAAAATTGATTCAATTAATCTGTTCGATACTGTACTTTATTACTTAACATATAATAAAACATTTTACGTGCGCTATTGACTGTATGCTCAAAGGTATATGAAGCGTTAACATATATATTTTTTACCTTTATTAACGACCGTAGCCAATGTATACAAAATACCATGGTATATTATATTGTCCGCCTCCGTAGTGTAATGGTCAGCACGCTACCGTTCTGGAGGTCCCGGGTTCGATTCCCAGGGGGGTGAAATAAATATAAGTAATTTTTTCACTGTAATATTTATTCAATATTACCCTGGACTGGTACCTGATGTGTTTATAATCAACATAAAACTGCGTTTATATGATGCAGTGCCCTATGCATCATTGGTATGCGGATAAGGGTTTGAGTGAATATTACATAATGTATAGGAACTTTATGAGAAAATAATATATTTTCTCTTTTTATGTTTATTATTCGATCAAAAAGTATGAACAATAATAAACAAGGATGAACATAAAAAACAAGGAATTATGCATCAGCCTGATATATTGTAATTATTATTACTTTATAATAGTAAGGATGTGACATATTCCAAATATGGTCCGCGAAATCATTGCCGAGGTTTTGCATTCGGTGAATTATTATTAGTATTGAATCCAGACACTGTCCGGTTATGATTACAATAAAACATATGACGGTTTCTCTTATTTGAAGTGATTCAATACCTATTTTAAGAATGGAGTTGTCTACCGGATTACATATTATGAAGTAAAACAGTAAATAGTTGAAAAAGTCAATAATAGATTGTAAGCCCTGTGAATACCCAGAACGGTGACTTTGTACCTTTTTATTTTTTACCCGCTGCTCAAACATACACCCGGACACACAAAAAATCTTGATACACCTTAGATTTAAAAAAAAAACGTCTCGATTACGTGGGGAAACAAGAAATGAAATCTTAAAATTATTTCACACAATTTTTTTTTTCATAAAATAAGATTCATCTTCTACAAAAAAAGAGAGAAACTAGTTCATTGTACTTGTATAAAAACATCAATGTCCAACTCCGTAGTGTAGCGATCAGCGCGTTTGGCTACCGTGCTGGAGGTCCCGGGTTCGATTCCCAGGGGGGTTCAAAATAAATATATATGTGTGATTTTCACTCTCATATTTATTTAATATCACCTTGGACTTGTATATACAAGAAGCGCAATTAACGATCAAGATAACACTGCGTCTCTACGATGCAGTGAACTATGCACCAGTTAAAATAAAATTACAAAAACGCTCCAATGACGGATTATAAGATATATCGCTTTTTGCCAGTATAATTTACTATAAAATAAAACGTAATTAACCGGTTCGCTACGACGAGCGGGTTAACACGCTCTCCAATTCCGTGCTCGCCAGGCCGGCCATATAAAATGAGCGCGTAAACGCGCTCTCATTTGAGCTTGTCGCAAGCCAATATTAATATTTTATAATAATGGTGCATAGGGCACTGCGTCATATAAACGCAGTGTTATCTTGATCGTTTTACACATGAAGGAAAGGTGATCAGCCCTCCGCTTCAGGTACCAGTCTAGGGTAATATTAAATAAATATTACAGTGAAAAAATCACTTATATTTATTTTACTCCCCTTGGGAATCGAACCCGGGTCCTCCAGAACGGTAGCCGTGTGTGCTGACCATTAATGTAATATATCATTAATCTTTCTTAGCTCTATTATAGTCTTCGGGTATCCTGAATTCGGAGACGGGAGATTTATAAAGCGGGTTCTGTTGAGATTCATTCAAGTTGGTCTTGTGCATTTCCAGTTCGGCTTCAAACTTGGCGTACATCCTCTTTTCCTTGGCAATCAGGTGGACCTTCCACATGCAGACGGCCAGCAGCCCCATGAGCAGGATGGCGAGGGCCGTCCACAGGCCGCGGAACATGGCCCTCTGCAGGAAGTCGGTGCAGGTCTTGGGGTACACCTTGATCATGACCGTCCAGTCTCTCTGCACCTCGTACGTGAACGGATAGTCGCAGCTCCTTGAGTCCTCTGCGACGCGGAGAACGCACAGACTGGCATCCTCGGGGGGCTCTGCAAAATGTTGATTCTTCAATTTAAATTGTTTCACATAATTTAAAAAAAATAAACATTCACAAAATGAGATTCGTCTGCTACAAAAAAAGAAAAACTAGTTCATTGTTTTCAAACCCTTATCCGCACCCCAATGGTGCATAGGGCACTGCAGCATACAAACGAAGTGTTATCTTGATCGTTTGCACACGAAGGAAAGGTGATCAGCCCTCCGCTTCAGATACCAGTTCAGGGTCATATGGAATAAATATTTCAAACCCTCATCCGCACCCCAATGGTGCATAGGGCACTGCATCATATAAACGCAGTGTTATCTTGATCGTTAACATATGAAGGAAAGGTGATCAGCCCTCCGCTTCAGGTACCAGTCCAGGGAAGTATTGAATAAATATTAGAGTGAAAAATTACTTTGACCCCCCCCTGGGAATCGAACCCGAGACCTCCAGAACGGTAGCCGAGGGTGCTGATCATTAATTACACTACGGAGGCAGACAAAAGTTCATTGTACTTGTGAATAAAAACTTGAATAAAAACAATGTCCATCCCGCAGTGTAGTGGTAAGCGGGTATGGCTACCGTGCCCGTTCGATTCCCAGGGGGGGAAGGTCAAAATAATTATGGATAATTTTCACTCACATATTTATTTAATATCACCCTGGACTGGTACAGGAATCGCAAGGTTGATCACCTTGCCTTCATGTAATTAACAATCAAGATTAACGATCTGAATCACTACGATACAGTGCCCTATGCACCATGGTGTGCGGATAAGGGTTAAAAGAAGAAAAAAAAAGATTGACATTATATTATAAGGTGACCATTTTTTTCAAAGCAAAAACTAGTACACATTTTTACCCAACGCACAGGTTTTTTTGGAGGAAGTGAGGGGTTATTTGGCAGTTGATCTCGGCATGTCCAAATCGGTATTTATCGCTATCATTTATCGGATTACTTATTACTGTCTATGGTGTTTGAGAAATATGATACTCGACTTACGGACATAGTCTTCCAGCACCGTGGGCAGATAGAGGTTGCCCTCGGCGGACGCGCAGGCCGCGGCCGTGGAGGCGCGCATCGCGGCGGCCCGCGCGCACGCCTCGTACAGCTGGCAGACCGTGTTGTTACAGTTGACGCACGTCTCGCAGAACTGGCCGAAATAGCGCAAGCCCTCCTCCTTCCGGGAGCACTGACACTGGCCTGAGGACACAATACAACCACTAGATACTTTATTGCGATCACCTCTAAATATCGTCAAATTAATCGGGGGATGTCGACGATAGATGTCAGCACCGGCCGACAAATGTCGGCCCATAAAATGGCCAACCGTCTCCTCGATTTGATATATCGTAGTCATACAGGAGAAAGTGGCCAAGTGTATTTTTTACAAAAACTTGATCATTGACTATTAGATATCTTACTAGCTTAATATTACCTTGAAAAAAATCCCAAAGGATTTAAACTTGGAAGTATAATATATTGACTAGTTAAAAATGACTAACTGCATTGATGTTTATTTTTTTGCCAAGCAAAGGTGACTTAAATGGCCCTCCTGAACATTTTACGTTTTGGTAGTTGGTCACTTTCTTTTGTTCAACTTCGATATATCCGATAATCTCGGATATTATTGTGTTTAAAAATAACTATTACATACATCGTCACATAGGTCATATTTATTTTTAAAACAGGTATATCTTCTTCTTCCAGGCTCTTTACCAACTTGTCACCTTTGTAGACTGTTGAAGTCAGCTTTTATTATTCTTAATGTATAGGTCCTTCTATCATGTATAACATCACCTAGTCCCATGCCTTCAAATCACGTTATCTTTATGTGGCATCTATGAATTTTTTGGTCTTCTTCTAGATGTCTTTCGAGGAAAATCCATGGCGATCGCCCGGTTTACAATATTTTCAGATCCTCGACGTCCTATGTGCCCATACCATCTGGATCGCCATTCCTCTACCTTACTATAGATATCAGTTACACCCAGGCTTCCACGAATGCGTGAACTCTTTATGTTGTCTCGGGGACACTCCAGCTGACTGCAGCAGCGCATTTCAGCAATTTCTAGTTGCCTAGAATAGGTATTATACATCGTCCAGGATTTGGAGCCATAGAAGAGTGCGGGTCTAGCATTTGTTTGGTAGACTTTTCCCTTAAGCTTGGCTGGCATTTTTGGGTCACAAAGGACTCCTGTCACGGATCGGAACTTCATCCACTCTACACTGATTTTATGCAATACATCTGCTGCACACCCTCCATCCTTATGTATTACTGACCCTAGATATTGTTTCTCCATTTGACTGTATTGGGAGGATGACAGCGTTTGTATTATCGAACGGTAATATACTCGGTCTTTTATTTATTGTTTCGGCATTATGAAAAGACATGATGAAATTGTAAATGAAAAACACTTGTTTTATACCACTTGAGTTTATTTTATTATGACGACTAGTTTCGGAAGCTATGCCTCTATCTTCAGGTCTAAATATAAGCTCAATAAGTTTTTATTTAGACATGAAGATGGAAGCATAGCTTCCGAAACTAGTCGTCATAATAAAATAAACTCAAGTGGTATAAAACAAGTGTTTTTCATTTACAATACTCAGTCTTGTTTCTGCTCAGTCTTAATCCATTGTCCTCCAAAAGCCTTCTCCGCCTTTCCAGGCCATCTCGCAAATGTTCGTGTTTACGACTGGGAGCTAGGAATACGTACCGCAGTTGCAGGTGCCTCTGCCGGAGCACACGACCGAGTCCCCGGGCAGCACACAGCGCTCCGTGCTGAGCGGGCACGAGCACGCGGGGCCGCCCAGCCCGGCGCTGCACGCGCACTGGCCGCACGAGCACACACCATGCCCGGGCCCGCCGCACTCCAGGCCGTTGCTCCTACAATCGTAACGTGGGTACATGATAAAAATAATGAAGGACATTGGTAACATAAACCAAGATAGGACACAAAATGCCGAACCCTCTTCTAGTGGAACGGTCTGCTGATGACAGTCAACAGTCCGCCTTCTCCTGAGGAGTTTAATGTGGTTTCCTTCCAGCAATGAGCAAATGCTGAGAAGTTCCTGATTGGCCCAAACTAGATTATCCCTCCCATTCCAAACACAGATTAAAATAAAAACATATTTAATCAGTTAGAAGAAACAAAAACCCACTTAATGATCTATAAACCTTGTACATAATAAGCAAGGTAAGTAATAAATGCAATTCCCATCTAAAAAAATCGTAACGTGGGATATTCTTCATCAATCCATTTCATTGATGCGTCATTTTGATTTAAAAAATATATACGTCGAGTGTTGATAAATTGAACTGTAATATTATTCTGGAAAACGCAAATACCCGTTGTATTAAAATTCATCGTTTACTCTGTGTAGTACCACTTTTATGAACACCTATTCGTGACTACCGGTTTCGGAATATTCATTCCATCATAAGGTCATTAAAAATAAAATAATTATGATTTGACATGTATACAAAAATAAAATTTTGAAAGTGAGAAATATAATTTTCTTCCATTCTTTCACGCCTTCGAAATTTAAAAGTCTAACTAGAATTCCAGAAATAAATTCGTTTTTACGCCATCTCCATTCGGACATTTATATCGGATATCTTCTTCTTCAAACCACTATCCGCACCCCAATGATGCATAGGGCACTCATATAAATGCAGTGTTATTTTGATCGTTGTTAATACATGAAGGAAAGGTGATCAGCCCTCCACTTCAGGTACCAGGTTCAGTTCAGGTAATAAATATTGGAGTGAAAACATCACTAATATTTATTTGAACCCCCTGGGAATCGAACGCGGGACCTCCAGAATGGTAGTCAAGTGTGCTGACCATTACACTACGGAGGCGGACAGACGTATATGAAAATTGATCGAGCACTCACGGGTCCTTGTCGCACTCTCTGCACTCGCAGAAGGTCCCCGTGTAGCCGCGGTCGCACAGGCAGGCCCCGCACTCGCAGTCCCCGGCGCCCGAGCAGGCCGCGCCCCCCTCGGGCCCCACGCACCTGCCGCTCAGGGCGCCGTCGGACTCCGAGTCCCTCGTGTTGCATTCGCAGTCGGGGCCGGACCTTCGAGGGAAAACATAACCGAGAAGAGACCTCAATATAAAGATAAAAAAAATATTCTTTGGAATATCCATCATGCGTTTAGTTTTATTTTATCGATATTAAACTAAGCAATTACCTAAACAAAACGTTTGTAAATAACATAAATCATACATACCAACCACTGAGACATTTACATTTCCCGCAGATTAGTTCGGAATTCTTGGGGCAACTAGTCGAGAACTCTAATTCGGTTGGATTTGGTTTGTTGCATTCGCACTGGCAGTGTAATTCTATATCAAGTTTTAAAGCTTCCCTTCCAATTTGAGCTTCTGATATATCAATAGTCTTTACCTGAAAAAAAAATCGTAGTCCACAAAACATAATCATAACAATACATAATGAAAATATCGTTCAGTGCTTACTTTTCCGTGGCCATCCTTGGGACATTCATCCATCGAAATGTTGACGGTGAACTTATAAGTTTGACTGATCTTAACATTTTCGCATTTTGACGTTTCTACTAAAGATCCGTTTGTTCCACAGTCGGAGAAGTAGGTCAGTTTGATGAGTCCTTCTGAATTATCTCTGAAACTAAGCACACTCACAAAATCTTCATATCCCTGCCTCACTAGATTTAGGATGTTAGAACTGTCCTCCGCTAAGCGTCCGACGTACGTGGTCTCGGGTAATAATTCATTTATTCTCTTATAACTGTCTTGTACTGATTCTGTTACTGCGAATATAACATTGATCTAAAGGGAAAAATTAATATTAAGTCACTATGTTTAGGATAATTATACATTTAAACGTGTAATAAAAGTTATAAAAAGTTACTTTATTCTCTTTCAAAATTCTGTTTATTTGCGCTAGAGAAGGATAATCCATTGTCGTTGATTCCGTGTACTCCCCATATTCGTTCAGGTGACATTTTTCGTCATTGGGTTTTACAACGCCACCTGAAAAAATATCGCTAAATAAGGGTATTCACTGCGGCAGGTAAGCAATATGCCACTTAGTAGAGTGGATATAGTATTACAAAAAAAGATTTATTAAACATACCGAGTTTTCCAAATCCCGCAAAATGGACGAGTCCATCTGTGGCTAGGATGACTATCTTCCTGGCATCAGTATTCCAACCCAATCTATCTTTACACATGACAACTTGCATCAGCGCCTCCATTGCTGCCTCTGTATTATCCAGGTTGGCCGTAACTTCCGTTTTGTTCACCACAGAGACAAAATCACTCACCTATAAATAATAAATTTAAAAAAGCAGTTATAAGGTTAAAGCTCTATATATATATTATATTTATGGCTGATGAATATATACATCATATGTATTCGTAACATGCCGGAAACATGCAGACAGTTTACATGCATATATTCAATGTCAAGTTGAACGATGTCTTACACTTGAAGCGATTAAATTTGAATGGTGGTTAACTTCAGTTAAACAATTTCTCGTCTAAAATAAGTTAAAAAACGGTTGACGAAATAATAATATTTAATAATAACAATAAAGCACCTATTAATCATGGTATTATAGTAATAAGATAATTATTTAAAAAAATAATCGTACATTAAATGCCCTGAAACAGAGCATTTAAAAGTAAACTCAACCTTGTTTGTAAGGGACAGGCCATGTCGGAAGGTGTATGTAGATTCGCAATTGCTGTATTCAGCTGCGCAAGGATTCCTTCTATGCCGTTCGTCCATAGCAGTGTAAGGCATTAGTGGCTTATCAGCAAAACTGCCAAATCCAAGTCTGATCAAATCAAAGAATCATTCAATTAATAATATTTTTAAATCAATTTTAATTCGAAATCATTAGAAATACACAACTTTTATCTTAATATGTTGAGGCGCTCACCTGAAATGATCGGTGAGATTCTTCAGTGTAGCTGGAAGATCGATTTTTAAACCAACCAAAGTTTCTTTATCATCTCTCATAGACCAAGTAAGATCCATCAGATAATACAGATCAAGAGGATAATTCTTAGCCAATCTGTATTCGAATGATATGGATCGAGTTTCTCCTTAAATTAAAAATATACACATACACATATATATATATATATATATATATATATATATATATATATATATATATATATATATATATATATAAAAGTATATATATATATATATATATATATATATATATATATATATATACATATATATATATATATATATATATATATATATATATATATATATATATATATATATATATATATATATATATATATATGTATATATATACATATATATATATATATATATATATATATATATATATATATATATATATATATATATATATATATATATAAATAAATAAATATATATATATATATATATATATATATATACACATATATATATATATATATATATATATATATATATATATATATATATATATATATATATATATATATATATATATATATATATATAACATAGATTTTTGAAATATCACATGAATCTATTTTGTATATTAAAAGCATTGATAACTTAGTGGTGTGGTAATAAAACACTATCATGTACCATGGATGCTATCCATTGTTTACTTTGTGTAATACCACTTTTTCATTGCTGTATTAAAAAGTGGTATTACACAAAGTAAACAATGGATGGTAAGGAGAGTGTTTCATCATAAGAATCGATTGTATCTAGACTGGCTTGTAGAAATAATATTATGTAGATTGAAATTGGGATTTTTTGGAAGAGACCTAAAAATCAATGAAACCGCATGTATGCATCTATGATTAGGAGGATTAATTTAGACATTTTGATTACATCGTTCAATACCTGGCTTGAGTTCGATAGACATCCTTTGAGGCTTGATCTGGTTGGCGCTGCTGACATCTTCGGACGTCATGTCTCTAAACGGTTCATCTTCGGTGATGAAAGAACGTGTAACCTTAGGAGCCAGAATTGAATCAGGTGGACATCCTTCATCTAAAAGGCTATCATATTTTGTATACAAGAAACAGTTATTACTATCGTAAATGGTAAATTATATATTCAATTTTCTTGTGCTTAATTACCTTTTCTTCACATTGCAGGAAGGAGAGTAGTTTTTGTCATTAAATGTTAGATCCTCACACCAGTGACAGAATTCTGCGGCTCTATGGCAACTGTTACAGTCTTGCATCCTTACACACACTAGACGCTTATACAACTCATCTGGGGAATATTATTAAGCATATAAGTTATATTATAAATTATAACATACTCATTCAATATTTTTTTTCAAAATAATCGATTATTACTTTCGAAAAATGTAATATTTGATGATCGAACATTTACGTGTCCACCATATAAAAATCATAGACAGTGGTTCAGAAAGAATCATATTCAATATTTATGATTGTTAAAAAATAAACACGGGAAAAAATATGTATGTAAAAAAAACGTCTTGTGGTCAACTGTCAATAACATAAATTATGTAGCAGTCATGAGCAAATAGAAAATTGGCGGAAGGCAATCTTTCAATTTTTTAGTCTATGCGTGCATAATAATACAAACTGATAAAAATATTTTACAGAAACAGGAAACTATGTCTAATTTGAGAACTCAGGAAACTTGCAAATTTCTTGTATTTTAATTGAGTTTAAAATATATATAAAAAATAACAGCCAAGAACAAAATAAATACCAAAAAATATGTCGTGTAATCAAAATAACATTACCTTGACCGAAAACATTAAAAACATTTCCAATCGCGATCACAAAAACTAAATAACCAGCAATTTTCCCCATTTTCAGAACAGGTTCCGTATCACAAATGTATTTGATTCTCCTATTATCATATCATGTATTTTCTAATAGATATTAAAAACACCAAAATCTTTTTAATGTTCAGTGAACTCGGTTTCGTTTAATTCGCGTCCAATAAAACATAATTTACGTGTACATCATACCATGAGTGAATTATTTTGGGCGGACTGGCGGACTTGCGGGCGAATGAATGCATCAATAGCGAAATGATAAGATAGGGACTGATAATACTAAACCACGATAGTGATTATCTCCTCCATGTGTTCAGTTAAAATTTGTACAAACTACATACCTATCTATTTACCAGGAATCAAGGTGTGACACGAGTTTTCCATATCGAAATAAGAAGTATGTGCATTTTATGTAGGTACCTACATAATGTGCGTATCAAGATTCAGGGCCGGCACGCAATTACGGTGCAATTTTTTTTTCGGATCCCTGACGACAATTTTTCTATGTTTCATATGTATTTCTTCTTCTTCTTTTTCAAACCCTTATCCGAACCCCAATGGTGCATAGGATACTGCATCATATAAACGCAGTGTTACCTTGATCGTTAACACATGAAGGAAAGGTGATTAGCTCTCCGCTTCAGGTACCAGTCCGAGGTCTTCTTTAAACCCTTATCCGCACCCCAATGGTGCATAGGGCACTGCATCATATAAACGCAGTTTTACCTTGATCGTTAATACATGAAGGAAAGGTCATAAGCTCTCCGCTTCAGGCACCCGTCCAGGGTAATATTGAATAAATATTAGTATGAAAAAAATCACTTATATTTATTTGACCTCCCTGGGAATCGAACCCGGGACCTCCAGAACGGTAGCCGAGCGTGCTGACCATTACAGTACGGAGGCGGAGGCGGCATATGTATTTAGCGGTGTTTCATCTTACATATGCAATAGTCATTTCTTCACTTAAATCTATTGCATAGCCGAGATTTAGCCCTCTGTCTACCAAGCGGGACCGAAGTTAATGTTAGATTTATTAAAACTTTCAATGAAATAGGTAAATTATATGGGGTTAGCAATATATGTGTAACATACACAAGGGTTACAAGTAAAGAATGTACCATATTTTACATAAGGTTCCATTGAACCCAGAACTGTGGTTATTGATAGTTTTTATTTGCGATAGATCAAAGGTTAATTAAATTCATTCATTAAAGTAACTGATTGTAGGTATAATATTATGTCAATCCAAACAACGCAGTAGATAAACTTTTTATTGTTTATTATTCTTTATTGAATGAAAGGTTTAAATAAAATCAAAATCTTATCTAAAATTCAAGCGGGTAAGATGATTTTTCATGCAAATCCCTCGTTCACCATCCCTGGCCTAGGTACTAGCATCGACACTACGTTTGACAAACACAAGAGTGTTTTGGCCTAGAATTATTAACCTAATAATTACAACATTTTGAGTGTGTCCAAATACTTGTTCACAAATCTGGATTATCTCCCATTATAGGAGTTGTTTTTCATATTATTTTTTGACATCAAAGATGAAGAAGAATATGGAAGTCTGGGCATTTCGTCTCACTAATAGATGTCTCTAGTGAAGTTCTAGTGATTCAACTACAAGGTTTCTTAATTGGTTCATATATATAGAACTTCCAAGAATTTGAGTAGTGTGGTTGTCAATAATGGGTAGAATTGGTGAATGTTATACGTGTGTAAAGTGATCACTTAAACCAGCCTATGACGGTCGTCAGCCCCGTAAATGCCCAGACTTCCATATTCTTCTTCACCTTTGATGAGGTATCAAAAAATAATATGAAAAACCTAATAATTGCAATAAATTATAGTAGGTAACTTATATTATAAAGTATAAACCCGCAAAACTTACAAAGTTAAAGCCTAAGTTTGGACATTATAAGCGATGTTGCATACGCTGTAGCTAAATTTTAGTCATGTTCAATTCAAGTTTTACTTAGTAAATACCACTTTTTCTTAAAATCCATTGTGACACGTGTTTGAGTGCATTCCTTACAATTTTCAAATACCGCATGTGAAGCTTAGTCTATGTAAATAAACAAGGAGTTGTGTCCTTGGGACGTTGAAGGATGAAGAGGGGGTAGGAGCTATTTCTTATTTTTATTTGTTTATTTTTTATCAGTGAAAAAAAACAGACAATAGGGGGGAGGCGTGTCACAATGGATTTTAAGAAATAGTGGTATTTACTAAGTAAAACTAAAATCGAAAATGGATAGATATTACATATTACCACAGAATGACTGCCAAATCAATAAACGGAATGATAGAATTCAGTCACTTGGACGTTAAGTCTTATTGTTCTTCTTCTTCTTTTTCTAGGACTAAGTCCTGTCATTCTCCGGTCCGCTTCTGGGAGGTGGAAGACCAGCTATCCCTCCATCGTTTAGGTGGTCTTCCTGGGGGTCTGATCCCGCTTATGCTGCTGTCCGCTGCTATCCTCACCACTCGATCGGAACTCGCTCTTCCCACATGATTTCTCCAGAAACTTCTTCTTTCTCTTCCCCGTCGCACAACATCTTCAACTTTCTTATTTCTGAGTTTCTAACTCTGTTGCGAAGTGTTAGGCCAGCAATGGGTCGTAGAGTCTTCATTTCGGATGTCCTAAGAAGGCTTTTTGTACTCGCGGTGTCGACTCTTGTTTTCGTACCGTATGTCAAGATCGGTCTTACGCAGGTCTTATAGATCCTCACCTTACTCTCTTTCAGCATGTATTTATTTCTCCATAATTTTTTTTAAGCATCCAGCTACAGAAGATGCCTCGTTTGCTTGCTCTTTTACTTCATTTTATAGGTTATTGCTGGACGTTAAGTAATTTGAAAAACACAAGTGGGTGATATAATTGATACGGAGATAGGTACAAATAATTTTACAAGAAGTAATATTATACAAATTAATATGACGTGCATGAGTCTATCGTTTATAATTTATTTGCATCATCGTCAGATTTGGCTTCTCCGTCATACGACTCTTCTATTTTTTTGTGACAAGTCGTAAACAACCGATTTACAGTCAGAACTTTAATGGTGTTATTTCTAACGCCCCCGACCCATGTGAAGCCATCCTTGTCTACGAATACCGCATCATGTTTCGGTGCATTTTTCTCAAACTCCGCACTTAGAGAGCTTTTATCTGGAAATGTGTATGTCCCATTCCCCGAATAATTCCCGTCCAACACGTATCCCCGGTAGCCGGACCTATCATTGAACTCTATCGTCAATTCAGCGCTCGGGTCGAATTGATCATTTATCCAGTATCCTTTATACGTGTGGCCATCCCATGTAGTATATTCCCCGTACCCTGTAAACGAGATTAGTAGGGGAATTAAAGTGGTAGGTATGATACGTTAAGGTTGTCGCGCATCTAAGGCCTAGTAACCTAAGGACAAGTATCACTTATCAGTACCATATCGCCAACGCCTCGCCTTCAAAATGGGATCAACTCGATTCGACACAAATATGATAAACGGTGGGAGGCGAAGTATACGGTAATCCTCAATTATGCTATTGAAAATATTATTTAGTTTAAACTGTTTCTACTATAGGGCCTAGACTCTCGATTTTTTTCTGTCAAGTCTAAAACATTATGTCAATTCAGGAAGTGATGCGGTAAATGCAGAGGTCTACTGTCGACAACTATCAAGGCAAAATGAAAAATTAAACACGAAACGACCAATGTTGGTCAATAGAAAGGGCGTGATTCTGTTGCACGATAACGTTCGGCCTCATAATCCTTAAATGACCCGCGAAAAAAAAACCGATCTACATTTTAATGTCTTAAAGCATCTCCCATACTCTCCAGACCTTACTCCTTCTGATTTTTTAATTTTTAGATCAATGGAGCAATCATTACGGGAAAAAAGTTACATATTTTAAGACGTCGAAAATCATTTAGATTTATATTTCAAGTCCAAACTACCTGAGAGATGACAGATAGTCTAAGATAATAAAGGAGAATATATTTTGTAATGCAAAAAGTAGATACTATGCAAGATTTATGTTAATAAATATGTGTCAAATAAAAATAATGGATTTCTTTTTGTTTACCCTTAATATTATATGTTTCCAGATAATACTGATAATGATATTGTGAAACGGTCAATCACACTTTTTCCTCTTCTAACCCTTAACAGTACTCAATGGAGTAAAACCAGGGGCCTCCATTACGGTAGCTAAATAAACTATTACCATAACCATGTGCCCTCAGCACGGGATTTTAACATTAAAAGTTATAACAAAGTCGTTATAACTTTTAAAATATCATGGAAATTAATTTTTTAAATCTCATGAAATTCATTCTCATGGAAAAAATATTTCCTTTTGAAAAAAGGTAACTTGACAAGAAAATAAATAAGTAGAAATTAAGAAATGTCGTTCACTCCTTTCAACAACGTCATATATCAAAAATCGTCAATTTTCAGTTGTGCATGTTTTCGGAATGCCCAGAAAATGAACTATATCCCAGCAAAAGCGGCATATTTTTAACTTAATATATACCCGCTACAGGGCAGAAGGTGTTGTTTTTGCATTTTGAAGAAAAGGTATTGTTTTATTATTTTTTTTAAATATACTAAATATTTATCAAATGGGGAAAAAACCTACAGGTTTTACCTAAAAAGATCTGTTGCACAGTTAAAAATTCAAAAAATTCAATTCAAAGTGGCTTGATATTAATTTTTAATACATTTCATTATATTCTTAAACTTTAAAAACGATCTCCAGAAAAATATAGTTTTTTAAACATGACGATGTTGAAAGGGGTGAGCGATGTAGGTATTAATATCTCAAACTTGCAATCTATAAATACTAAAAAAAATACGCCTAGATTACCTTGCTTCACTATTGTAAAATCGACTTTTTTAGCTTCATAGCCGCCAGAATACTTGTCCCCATTGGGAAATTGAAAATCGCCATTTCTGTTTACAATGTTCGGTAGCGGTTCGCGTACTTCAGGCTGCGTAATATCACCATCGTCATTGTGTAACAAATCCATTATCTATCTAATGAAAATAAACTTTAAAAAAGACAAGCGTTGGAAAAAATGTCAAAATCTGACATGAAGTTCAATATTGGAATGATTATTATAAATAAGGTCTATCTATACACATAGGTGAAAATTTCAATATTCTCAAAAAATATTATTTGAAATGCGAAATTTACACTTCTGCAAACTTATCTGTAGAAGGGGGAAAAAACGGGACAAGCATTTTTTATGCTTAAAAGAAAATCATTTCGGAAATAAAAAAATGTCAACAGCAGCGTGTAACTAAACTTATTGATTGAGTAATTAAACTAAGTTAGACAAATACTTTTTTGTTTCTTGAATCTTGGTTTTCTCATCTTTTAAATGCAGTGTCGAAATATAATTGCCAAAAAAAAAATGCTGATAAAAACCTTGGTTTTCCGTGCTAATACATGTTGTGTGGGGACCAAGAGAAATTGAAATGAAAAAAATTAAAGCCTTTGAAATGTCGCTAACGAATGATGCGGATTCCATGAACACCTGTACGTACAAATATTATTCGAGTGAGACTCAACTATGTTCAAAGGGCGGATCCTCCAGTTTTTTTTATACGTTTCAGAAAAAGTCCTGAATAAAATATCCTGGAAAGCTTGGAGAATAATAACTTTAACAGATATTATCAGTGGCAGGTGCCTATGAAGCAGCACCAAACCGTTCCAGATGGAGGGATATCGCTCACAGGCGAGCTGTGTTTGGAGGCAGCTGTGATCACCATTCCCACTCATGAAAGATGGATTAAGTGATTCAGATTTACATATGTATACATATATCATACCTATGTACATACATAAATACATACATACTTACAATATTCTATCAGCATTTCATATTCATAATTGTTATGCATCCTTAATAAATGCTTATGACAACCCTATTTATTCCTACTTTCCTATATGTAAACCCCTTATCCGCACCCCAATGGTGCATAGGGCACTGCATCATATAATCGCAGTGTTATCTAGATCGTTAACACATGAAGGAAAGGTGATCAGCCTTCCGCTTCAGGTACCAGTCCAGGGTAATATGGAATAAATAATTGAGTGAAAAAATCACTTATATTTATTTGACCCCCCTGGGAATCGAACCCGGGACCTCCAGAACGGTAGCCGAGCGTGCTGACCATTACACTACGGAGGCGGACAATATTAGGTCTAGAGAGGAATAATACAAATGAGAATAATTATTTAAATTTTTATTTTTATTAAATACGTAATTTAAAAAAAAAAAATTTTTCTTCTTTCGGATTGACACGTACTTAACCCTATTATTAAGATGAAGGAAAGGCGATCTGTAGTCAGGGTAATATCAAATAAATATTAAGAGTATTTTTTTTCTTCACTCTCTGGGAAGCAAACCCAGGACCTCTTGTATGGAAGCTAAATGCACTAACCACTAAAGTATGGACACGAACATCCATTCATTTTTACTTTTACACAATCAGTACCGGAAAAGGATGAAGATCCATCAATCTCTTCTTAATATGAAAGTAATAAAATAGTAATTTTAATTTAATTTAGTAGCAAGTGGGTATTCTAATCTACAGGGACAAATAAAAATTCATGTACATCTTTATAGTCGTGTTAATCATATAAATTTACAAGCATACTCAGGTGCAGGTATTGCTAAAATTATACAATTGACACAATCAAATTGTGTCCTAAAAATAATATTAGAACAATGTTTCTAGAACACGTAACATTTCAATTTTACCCGTAAAAGTAAATATCAAAATGTAACAAGGCCACAAGAATATGACAAAAAAGATAATAAAGATTAATCAGATTTGCATATTTATTTTCATTACCATATACATTTAAACAGGTTGAACATAAGTTTGTGTCTTTTCCCTTGTGCGGTTTACCAAATAAATATCTCAACCCTCAAAATCAACACACACACGAGTATGATTCTGTAGTTCGCTTTTGCATAAATGAATATGATTTTAAAAAAATTAACAAAAAATTTCGATCATACATTTAATGGAAAATAAACAAATATTTAGATTTCCGGAATTTTTTTTTTATATACAGATGATACCCGGATAGTAAAAGGTTTGCTAATAAAATACATTCTAATCATAAAATAAGTCCCAAATAATAATTTATTTTCCATGAAATGTAAGAACTAACAATAATAGTGAGATTTTCTTTTGGAAATTGATCGCAATCAATTTACACCGATTATTTAATAACATTCAATATATAATTTTCCTTTTATGTACACCGATTGATAACATTTTACCATGCTAGAAGTACTAGAGTATGAAAGTAAAATAAATAATAAACCTATATAAATAAGATCGGCTCTAAGTTTTTGATTTTGCATAAAATACATTCATTGAGTTACCGTCTTCTAGTTGCGAAGATCTAAATCACACTTATTTTATAATAAAACATCCAGATATTGCGAATTGAGTATATGATTGAACTGAGGCGACATAATAATAGTGCGTTTAACTATTAGTTTGAAATGAATTTGGACTTAATGCATTCAAACAGTTGGCAAATTTCTATCCTTGTTTCGTTTAAATATATATTTTATATAATTATATTACAAGTATCGAAGGAAATTTTCTCGGATATTGAAGATGATAATCCACATAAAAATCATTTAATAACTAATTAGTATTAAATAATAGCAGTTATTGATAAATTGTATGTTTTATCATCGTCATTATCACGGCTGGTTGGATCTCAGAGAAGCATGTTGGAAGGATCTTCCATGTAACTCCTGAATGCCATGAGCCATTGTGCGCCGACTGCCCCATCCACCACACGATGGTCACAGCTCAGAGTGACTGAGATATAGTCACTCTTTTTCCATCTAAAATAGTATAAAATAGTAAATAAGTCTTTAATTAATCAGATAAAATAAGCTTTTACATTTTCCCAGAATCTGCTTCCACATCTTTTCTGAAGTCAGCAAATACATTTCTAAAATGACAACTGATAATATTTAAAAAAAAAATTGTTCTTACCCTTTCTCAGAATCTTTGTCAGGTACTATTCTTTGTTGCGTAGTTCCTACAGCGAGAATGCACGATTGTGGCGGGTTAATAATAGCATTGAATGACGTCACACCTATAATTTTGTGAAATTTTAGTAAACCAACACATGTTTGGAAAATAATAGACAAGTCACAAATTAATGTAATAATATAGACATCAAATTTCTAGCCCAAAGTAAGTCCAACATAACTAACATTTCTATTCCCGCTTACACTTCGAAAACGAGATACATATTTTTACAGTTAAAGAAGATACATTTTTTTATCTGAAAGGGTGAGAATGTGTATTGGGGTTAGAAGATATAAAAAGATAGACTTAAGTGAGGCTAAAAAGTAGCAGACGATAACAATCATAACTTTTTAAAACAAATAAAGTGAAAAACTTTTCTCATATAGAATGAATAAGCACATGACCTCTGTATGATAAAAATTATACTGTAAACATTATTGACAAAAATAATATTACCGTCAAAACTTAAAAATATAAAAATATTTATTTAAAGGGTCTTCATTATTTGTGTATTCAAATAGCATTCAATGCATGATACACCATTCTATAAAATCAGTACTTTTTCAATGCATGCATATCAGAAAAACAAACCATAACATTGAAAAAAAAAACTTACAAAACAGAGTTACACATTTAGAAATATACGGAAACTTGTGATCTTCTTCCAAGAACCAAAACAACATTAAACAGACAGGTATATTTACCGAACATTCCGAGGTTGGAGATGCTGATGGTGCCACCCTGGAACTCAGCGGGCTGTAGTTTGCCATCTCGGGCCTTGAGTGCCAGACTCTTCACCGTCTTGGAAATATCTGACAAGCCGCGACCTTCAGCGCCAAATACTATCGGAGTAATGAGACCCTTGTCTGTTGAAACTGCTATGGAAACGTCCACTGTGTCATACCTGCAAATAAGCGATTTTACTTATTATCATACACTTATTAATATATTATCATCCATCAGAGGGTGCATACGATAATTTTGTACACAATCTGAAGCGTCTTTCTCCCAACACCAGCGTTACACAAAGGAAATATTTTATTGATCGAGTGGTATAACAGCAGGGGGAGACTTTACACTTGAAAGGGATGGTGATCATTTTTGTCTGTTCAGCAATTTGCAAATGCAAGTAGATTACAGGACACCACTTTATCATATTTTTTCTTTTAAAAACATGACAAACAACCTGTAAGCATATAATACGCTTAATTATAATTTGAAATAAGGTAAAAGAGTAATAGTTATTTGCTTTAACCATTAATATTCAACAGATTTTTTAACTAAAATATTCACTTTTATTTTAAGCTATAATATAACATAAACCAAAATGATGAATAGCTTCATACATACGAGACATAATAGTAACTTTAAATATTAAAAAAAAAAGTTATCTTCAACACAGAAGTTATACATTTGGGATTCAATTGAGTTTGGGTTGTAAGAGTGTATGATGTGTGTGACGTATACACAAATAAATGAGTCAATTGAAAATGATTTAACTTCAATTACAAACACATTTGATGCTCAAGGTCACTCAACTGACTGAGTGAAATAATATTTATTATAATATATTTATGTAGTAATTCTAACCAAATCTAAATTTGTGAAATAAAAATACATATGATTTTTTACATTCCCAAAGAAAAAAGTATTTTTTTTTATCTAAAAAAACAAAAATGGTAAAATCAGAGAGTATATTTTAAGTATTGGTAATAATTGCTAATAAATATTACACATATCGCTCACTCCTTTCAAGAAAATCATAAATCAAAAAACTTGATTGAAATTGAAATTGGAATTGAAGAAAAAAAGGAAAAAAATGGTGTAAGAAAACATGGTATAAGAATTACAATTAAAGTAAAAAGGGAAGAAAATCTCACTGTCTAATAAAAGTATCCATCCAAGCGGAGTTGGCAGCGGGAACCTTTTTGGATGCAAGAGCCGTCGCCTTCACGATGAAATCGTTCACTGACAACTTCACTCCTTCCTTCTCCAGCTGTTTGTTGAACTCCGCACGCAGCTTGCTGATTCTGTCAACGTTCACGTCCACCGACAGCTGGTAGTGAGGGATGGACGTCTTGGACTGCAGGAGGCGCTTGGCGATGACTGCCCTCATGTTGGAGAGCGGGATGTCCTGGTACCTCGCCCCCGGGGCGGGGGGTGGTGGCGCCCCCATAGAGGCTCCGGCGGTCGCGGCTCCTGCGAGATCGCTGCTGACTATGGATCCGTAGATTCCGCTGCCAGGACCTAGTATATTTTATATCTAAGTGATCACTTCAAAAAACCTTTTGGTTTCAAGAGTTGATATTTTTAACCTGTTAACTGGGCGGGACGCATAAATACGTCAAACGTTAACACTATTGGGGACGGGCGGGATATATTAATACGTCCTTAAAATATATGTTGCACCCTGGAATGGCCGTGACCTTTATTTTCGAACAACAAAGGTAAATTAGTCATCCATACATGTCTCGACATGAATTATTTTTTACTTGTTTGTAATTTTGTATTTTCCTTTGTAATTTATATATAGATAAATGAAAAAAGACATATTTCATAGTCTTTTCATTTATTTTAAGCATAAATACAATATATGAAATTGTCGTCCACCGGGCGTGACATACTGACATGTCCTAGTGAAAAAGTTGGCGCCCGTTGTATGTTGCGTAGTTAAGAAGTGAACTCCCCGGTTAACAGGTTAATATTGCAATAGATTACGAAGTGATATAAAATTTAATTTGATTGTATCAGAAGTATGTACAGTGTAGGTAGAGGAATCACTTATGCTGGAATTTAGCAAGTTACAAGCATCATGCAAAAGTACAACTAACACAGATTTATTTCTTCATGTTAAGATCCATATTGAGAATCTTAAATAAATGCTAAATTACCGAGCATAAATATTTCCCCCGTGTCACTATTGCATAGCTTTGTAACTTGCTTATCAATTCTTAAAACATATAAGTGATTCCACTCACCCATTGTAATTCCTTCTCTTGCTAATCGAGCTGCAAAGAATTGAAGAAAAAACAAATTGATATATTGCAATGAAAAATGCAACAAAAATGTATAATATAAATAATATTAATTTGTTTTACTTTCTTACTCTAACAATCATTTAATTTTTCCATATACACTTTTTTATAAATGTATATATTTTTTTATTCTTGACTTGATTATCATGGCTGCTAAAAATTGTTTACTTGCGGTGACACTTGAACTTAAGCATGTATAGTATTAACAGGGCATTTATTTTTATTTTTATATTTGACCAGTTTTTTTGTCCATTATATCCGATAAATAGAGGTATCTTACACAGAGGTTTTACTGTAGTGTTATTTTAAAAACATTTTTATCAATGATACTAAAAAAAATTATGAAATTATAAATGGATAGCAGTTGTTATTTACAAGACAGACAGTTGTTATTACCAGACATAAATATGAAGGTAGAGGAAAGACAATTGAGATAGTATGGCCATATAGGACACAGAGAACCCGAGCAAGTTGTAAACCAGTCAATAGAAAAGGATTTTTCTCGAAAGATATCTAAAGGTAGACCAAAAAATTCATGGATGCTGCAAAGAGAAAACATGGTTTGAAGACATGGCCTAGGTGACATTGTCCATGACAGAAGAACCTACAAACTGAGGACGAGGAGAGCTGACCCCAGTAGTCTACAAAGACGATAAGTTGAGATGTAGCCAAGAAGAAGTTGTTATTTACAAGAATTAAAAAGTGGTAAAACATGGATGTTGAATCTTATCAAACTATTTTATCATGTGAATAAAATGCTTATATATTAAGATATATTAAAAATATATTAAAATTAAAACACTTACCTTGCAATCTGAGGTTTTGCGCCTCCGCTAGTCTCCGAGCCATGGGACTCACAAACATCCTGGAGCCGGGGGCGGCACCGGGGGGCGGGGGCGGCGAGGCCGAGTGGGTCATGGTGGGGGCGGCGGCTGCGGGGGGGGCCGCAGGGGGCGGCGGAGGGGCAGAGGGGGGAGCAGCGGGGGCGGAGGGCGCCGCAGACCCCGGGCCCTCAGCTGGGGAAAAATGCCATTTTTATAATGATGTTTTTATCTAGTTTTCTCTTTTTGAAATGCATAAATCATAAGTAACTGCTTAATGTATTTCAGTTTACTGTACATGTATACTCAGTGTTATCTTGATTGTTATAACACACGAAGGAAAGGTGATGAGTCCTCCGCTCCAGGTACCAGTCCAGGGTAATATTGAATGAATATTACAGTGAAAGAATCACTTATATTTATTTGAACCCCCTCCCCCCCTGGGAATTATATCTGAGACCTCAAGAACAGTAGCCGAGCGTGCTGACCATGAAACTATGGAGGTGGACAATTACAATGCGTTCATATGATGCAGTGACCTATGCACCATTGGGTGCGGATAAGGGTTTGAGGAAGTATATGTATACGCATTTAGAAATTATTAATGGGCATTATTAAGCACGATGCAGTTTCAATAATATAAAGGTTTTTATTGCAGAACAGAAGTTTACATGCTTTAGGACCTCACAGTCTTCCGTGGTCAGACATTCGTGTCTTTATGACCCAATGTCTAACCACAAAATGGGTAAAAATAAATTTAAGAAAAATATTCACGTATTAAATTAGGCAAAGCCATAATGATGATGTTAGGGTTTCAAGTGCTAAGAGTATATAAATAATATTCTCCTTAAACTTTATTAGAAATAAACTGCCAAAACATTATCCCTCATAACATTTTTGATCGAACAATAAATTATAAAAAAAATATATGTAACACAAAATTAACAAATTTTTAAAATTATTATATTAATTTTTGTTTCAGTGAAAATTAATCCTTTGCCCGATTTTCCCGTACCTGATAGCTCAAACTAATTTTATGAGGTTGTTGAACGTATGTATTTTCGCAGGGTGTTCTATGTGTATGAACTGTAGTGGACTCTGTCGCCCAATATCTTAATACCATATTGATATTTTTTTTTAACTGCCATTTTCCAAATAGAATCTTCATTAAAACTTATCAAAGGTTAAAACAAAAAATGTGGTTAGTAAATAATGTGAAAGTAAATTACTAACATCCATCACTGACATAGTCCTTGAATGCAGCAACACTGGCCTGATCTTCGACAATAATGCACATCAATTTCCCGATGGGAACCCCCTTTGTTCCGGCAGGAATCAGGATCTTGGCCAAATATCCTTCGGATGGTGTCTCAAAGCCCATGGTAGCTTTGTCAGTCTCAATCTCACACAGAAGATCACCTGCAATGATACAAATAATTATTATTAACGGTGACAATATTAGAGCGGTGCATAAACGGTTGTTTCATTTATTTTTTATGCATTTAAGTATTAATATAGCGCATATAAGAAGCATTAGAGACCAAGTTTAATCTGGTTAAAAAAGTAACATACACAGGTTATTATATCATATACTGTCATATCTTATAGTTAAATCAACATCGGACAATTTTTTTATAATTATTTATATTTCAGTTTTATTTACATTCTTCCATTTACAATTCATGGTATGGTAAAGTACAAATAAGACAGTATCAAATAGTTTTGCAAATAATGCATTACTGTTTCTTTAATATCTCTTAACAGATTCTGGTCAGATAACAAACCATTGAATCCTTCAATTCATTAGAATTCAATAGTTTACGCAAAACACAGATTGACCTTTGCATATTTACATTATCTGTTAGTATTAACCCCTACACAAGTAAGATATTAATGAGAAAATTGAGTATTATTTTTTGACATCTCATCAAAGATGAAGAAGAATATGGAAGTCTGGGCATTTACGGGGCTTACGACCGTAAATGTTCCATATTCTTCTTCATCTTTGATGAGATGTCAAAAAATAATATGAAAATAACTCCTGTAATTGGAGATAATCCAGATTTTGTGAACAAGTATTTGGACACACTCAAAATGTTGTGAGAAAATTGAGCACTACAGAATGAATATTTTACAAATATTAAAAAAAAAAAAAAAAATTCTTCAAAAAATAAATTCTCAACATAAAAAACTTTTCCACGCAAATAATTAGTAAATATTCAACACTTTCCTTATCATTCATCATTCACTTTGTGTAATACCAATTTTATACTATATTTATTCAAATTTGAAATTTATGAAATTTGACTATGTACTATCATTAATGTCATTTATAGTTGTAACCCTGTAAGTAACCGTGAGGGCATATGCTTCCTGGGTGGATATTTCATGGCTCCGTGGTCAGAAAAGCACACACAGCGGTTAAAGAACAAGCTATCAGGCACTACTGGCTAAGAATTGCTTTTTACTGTATTATAATAATAATTAAAATTAGAAAATAAAATCATTCAAACACAATTTCATAAGAAATGCCAGCAAATTTTAAATATACTAAAATCTTTGTTTAACAAAATACACTAATCCTCATTGATTACACAATTTATTTAAAATCTCCACAATGTATAAACAATGAAATCTGTTATTTTACACATTTGCTTGTAGCAAAACGAGGATGTATTTCTAGAAATTATTTCAAAGAAAATAAACAATCTAAAGAGACATCCAGAAAAACGCAAATAGTTTAATGCAGCATGCTGTAATTTCAACAAAATACACTTTATTATTGTATTGTTCGCCTTGGCAAAGTGCCTACATTTTACGTGTAATGTATGGTATTTACAATTTGTAAAAAAAACATGTGAATTCCTCGTGTTTAAAAAAGAAAATAAATGTATAAATGCACATATTAAAGTGATGCATAAAAAAATATATAACAAAATAAACTAACTTTATTAGACAAATAAATAAAAAGCAGTATTTGTAAAAATAGTAAGTTGCCAATATGAAAATATTCTAGCTGGATCTCAGGAAAATGTGGCAACTTAAACTAGTACCTTTAATTTGCATTCCTAATTCCATTATTTTATTTCACAAGTATTATTTTATCTGGTCCGCAAAGTGACGAATCCGGCAGTCCGCCTCCGTAGCGTAATGGTCAGCATGCTCAGCTACCGTACTGAAGGTCCTGGGTTCGATTCTCGGGGAGGAGGCCAAATAAATATAAGTGATTTTTCACTCTAACATTTATTACACTACCCTGGACTAGTACCTGAAGCGGAGGGCTGATCGCCTTTCCTTCATGTGTTCACGATCAAGATAACCCTGCGTTTATATGATGCAATACCCTCCCCATTATCAGGTGGGGATAAGGGTTTGAAGAGATTTGAAAGTGTTATATTATATGTTAAATATGTAGTATTTTTATAAAAACTAAATTTCATTAACTTATTCACAATAATTTGATACATAAACTTAATTCACACAAAATTATGGTTGGTTAGTAAGATATTGTTTCTTAACAGTGAGTCCGCGAATGTACATATATTCTGGACAAGTTTAATAAAAAAACAAAAATACAAATCTGTTTACAGTAATTATTTGAATCGCTTCCTTCTTCTTCCAAGCCGTGTATGTAGGGCACTGAATCATATGTCGCAATGTTATCTTGGTTGTCAATTATGCAAAAGCAAGGTGATTGATCCTGAACTTCAAGTCCAGGGAGATATTAAATAAATATTACAGTGAAAATTCGAGCCTAGGACCTCCAGCATGGTAGGAAGGAAGAAGACAATTATTTAAATCAGAGTGCGTTAATCGTTTCCTACCATCATTTAGTTGGTCCCCCTCTTTCTTCTCCCAGTTGATAATGGTTCCATGTTCCATAGTGGGAGATAGAGCGGGAAGAAAGACTTTGGAGTTGGGCGGAAGGTCGGCATAGTGACGGATCTGAATTCCATTCCAAACACACCACTGACTCTTCTTTTGTAATAGTGACACATCTCTGAAAAATGTCTTGATTAAATAACTTTTCTTCTGCCTCTAACTCTGACTGCCATAAATAATGACAACATAGGTACATCTTTTTTACAAGATTTGGGATCAACACAATCTGCCTGAGTTCTTACTTAGATTCTGATAAGATTCTGGTCATCATAAAAAAGTAGCATACCCATTTTAACTATGATTTTTTTTAAATATTTAAATCTTTTTTTGAAAACGATAAATCTTAAATAGTTGAAAGAAAAAAGCGTACGTATATTTTTCTATGTATGAGGTGAGTCGTCAGCGCTAACAAAAATTATGTAAAAGGTAAATATAAAGTAACATATCGAAAATTGACAACCAAACTGTTATGCAATTTTGCAACTCCGCTAAATTAATATCATTAAACCTTGAATATATTTTGTGAACCTTGAAATTAATAAAAATGGATTGACTTTGACAGCTTGGTGTGTCAAAAATGAGTTTCATAATGATAAATTAAAATTATCACACCTGTGAGTATTTGCCCGCCGCATACATTCGGTATTTATGCATCTCACTACATTTCCTCTAATAGCCCTTTTCAGTCCACTCCGCAGCACCTCGTTTCGCACGGCGATCGTTCGAAGCATCTCTTATACACTAATTTAAATAAGTTATAAAATAAACGACCCTAAACCCAATCAAAATATCCCCCGATCGACCTTCTACACGTCTTGAGGTCGCGTAATCCAAATTGCACAGAAAACGGAATAACTTTCTCGGTTTGAGAACCATTAAACAAATTTTGATCTGACAACTCAATATCTTTGCTTACAGTTTTACCAATCTGACGCAATGTCGCGTTTGGTCGCGTTTATGGCCAGGAGTGCGTTTCAAAATTACAAGTACATAGTATTATTAGTAAACATTGTTTCCTATCCATTACCCGTACTTCAACCAAGCGATCTCAAATTGAGAACACAAATATAAAAAAAAAACTAAAAAAAAATTTTTTTAGAACACAAATATGCACTTGGATAACAAATATGTGGAGTCTTTTTTTATTACAATTTTAAAAAATATTTGTTTTGTGGAAATTTTCGAATTTTTATATGTGGACACATTTCTATTCTCCTCAGTGATAAACCATATTCCATATTCAAATAAATATTTATAGAAAAATACTACAGTAGAATACGTGAGTTTCTTATCAGTGTTTTCGGCTGACATTTTCCTCTATTGGAATTAAAAATGTATTAATCCATACAAAAACTACGTAGCAAGTACATTTTTTTCTGAAAAAAATATTCTGTGTTCGGAATTTTCGAAGAGGATTAATGCGATAGTAATTCTGAAAGAAAAAGGGAGCATAAAACTCGCAAATTATATCAAAACTAGATGCAAACTAAGAAAATATTTCCCTTTTATTGTATATATTTAAGAATTTATATTGATAAATACTATTGATGTAATTACATTGAGAGCAGTTCTTCTATTTTATGAGCCATTTATTAAATATTTTGGTTGCCATCTTAATAACGTTCCTAGTTTTCAGAAAATGTGTTATATCATTTTATTTGTGGTTGCAAGAGCTAACAATTATCGTCATTCAAAGGTTTTTTGAATAATTCAACACTGGCTAGAATACTCAAGAAGGGTAAAAAGCCATGAAAAAGAAAAAGAAGAAGAGATAGAAGTAGGTAGGTTCGTTTGTGTTTTCTGCGATCGATTGCGATTGTTAAATTGGTAGTCGTGAAAATCTATGGTGCCAACTTCCCTTTTCTGACCAAATTCTTTTACTAGCGCCTGTCAAAATGGTGAGGATCGTTTTTCGTTAAAATCTCTTTAATCGTGTATGATTTTCAATAAAAAGTTGTGTATCCCGTGAAAACAAATGTTTTAAAATAAGATTCTGTGGCTCGTTTTCACAAATATAGATTCATCCATCAATATTCGATTCCCGCGACTGACAGTTTACATTCCTTTTATTGTTGTTTTACAGGCTAAACGTACCAAGAAGGTTGGAATCACCGGAAAGTATGGCACCAGATACGGTGCCTCTCTCCGTAAAATGGTGAAGAAGATGGAAATAACCCAACACGCCAAATATACATGTTCCTTCTGTGGAAAGGTATTCAATATAACCTTACAAACCGGATAGTGCTGTTTTTTTACCACTCGTTCTGTGCATTTCGTGTGTTAATTTTACAAATTAATCATAGCATTGTAGGTACTTCTGAAAACGACGGATTTTTAAGTGCCATATGTCAGATCAGTTGTTTTAAAATTATCTGACTATAGTTTTTTAGGACCTATTTGTAGTAATGTGTTCACATCAATTTTAGTTGTTCTTTTATATAAGTATATGTGAAAGAATAATCTTTTTTATAATTAATACTTGTTATGTATCATCAATTTATCATTGTTGAGCGTAAACAACATACAAATTGTTGTTTTTTGTGCAATCAAATCAGTGGCAAAAGCTATCATTTCAGTGTTGTGTTCCAAACGACATCAATTGATTTGGTGATATAATTTATGGTGGTGAAGGAAAAGAAACTAAAATAATCATATGTATGTCATGTTATGAAAAAATTATTGTGTTGTCATAATGCTTACTTTTTATCAAAATCATTTGCATTATTTACTGTCGATTTTGCATTTGAAAATGAATATAGTAAGTGACACAATTCGAATCATCATCATGCTGTTGATTGCCATTTCTGGCGATTTATGAGTTGTGGGCACGCAGGCTTTGCCCCCTGTAATATTTTTATTACATTTGTTTGGAATGAGATTTAGCGATTTAAGCCTTAGCTATCAGCATTACTTTGAATTTTTTTGTCTGAATGATAAAAACAAATATACTATACTACAAGTCGTGCTTCAAAGTTGTTAATTAGTGTTGTTTTTTTGCAGGAAGCCATGAAGCGCGCATGCGTAGGCATCTGGTCGTGCAGGCGCTGCAAGCGTGTAGTAGCGGGAGGAGCTTGGGTGTACGCCACCGTGGCGGCGAGCTCGGTGCGGTCCGCCGTGAGGAGGTTGCGAGACCAGTAAACTCATTTTACCGACTACACATTTTGTTTTAACTTAATACAATAAAATATTTCCACGCACTTCACTATTGTATTTTATTTATCTTAAACCTTAGCTGAAGTATTTGGGTGTTTTAATAAATAACGTGTTAAGACTCGGTGCGGTCCGCCGTGAGGAGGTTGCGAGACCAGTAAACTCATTTTACCGACTACACATTTTGTTTTAACTTAATACAATAAAATATTTCCACGCACTTCACTATTGTATTTTATTTATCTTAAACCTTAGCTGAAGTATTTGGGTGTTTTAATAAATAACGTGTTAAGAACTTACTTTTAACTCCATAGATTTCCATAGTAAGTGTTGCATACCAAATGTGAATGTTTGCTATTGTGCTAATGTTAGAGGATTCAGACATCACGCATGAAATACTCGGTTGAATTCCGGTTGAGTTATTGTAAAGAATAAGTCAAATTTGCTCGCACTATAGAACGAGTGGTGAATGAGAACTGTCACTTCTTCGCCATAAGGTTAAGACAAAAACACATAACTGGACTTATTTTTGTCACTTGGAAGAGGAAAGCTCGACATGTTGGTGGATAAGGTTGCCCCTCCCATATATGAGAAGAGCTCCCATGTATACGCTCCGAATCTATTGCCATTAGCGGTGCATTGGCGAAACACGACTAATGGATAATGAGGGATGCCTTAAACCTGTTAACTGGGCGAGATGCATAAATACGTCAAACGTAAACAATATCGGGTACGGGTAGGACATATGAATACGTCCTTGAAATATATGTTGCGCCCCGGAACGGGCGGGACGTATATTTTTCGAACAATAAAGGTATTAGTCATCCATACATGTCTCGACATGAATTTAAGACACGGAGTGAATCAGTATTCGCGCCCGTTACAAGTTGCGTAATTGGACAGCGGACCGCCCGGTTAACAGGTTAATTATCCTATTTTCTGGTGATTTTAAATAAAAATTAAAGACTGAATACACACACATTAGTTGTTTATTTTACAAAAGAAAACTTTTTAAACGAGACAATTTAAGTATCACATTCCATTTCTCGGTAATCCATCTCCAAAGTAGCGAGATCATATCGGGCATCCTTGAATTCTTCTTCTTCCATGCCCTCACCGATGTACCAGTGTACGAAGGCTCGCTTGGAGAACAACAGGTCAAATTTGTGGTCCAGCGCCTCCCACACGGGACGGATGGCCGTGGTGTTGGCCAGAAGAGTAGCGCTTCGAGAAGCAGCTGTGATATCTGCTCCCGGCGTAGACGATGGAGCGGAGTCGTTAATGGCGATCTTGAAGCCGGTAGGACACCAATCCACAAACTTGATATTGGACTTGAGTTTTACATTGGCGATAGCTACATTTACATCCTTAGGCATAACGTCACCTCGGTAAAGTAAACAGCACCCCATGTACTTTCCGCTACTCGGTTTACACATCACCATCTGACTTTCCGGTTCGAACAGTTGCGATGTGATCTCCGGAACGGTTACACCCTCGTGGTAAGAGGATTCCGGTGGCATTATGGGCGCATGGCCCGTGATGGGGTAGTGGATGCGCGGGTAGGGTACGAGATTGGTCTGAAAGTCAGACAGGTCGGCATTGAGGGTTCCCTCGAATCGTAGTGAGGCGGTTATGGAGGACACCACAGTGCTGATTAGCCGGTTCAGGTTACAATATGTCGGTCTTTCAATGTGCAAGCGCTTCTGACAAATTCCATACATGGCTTCATTATCCAGCATGAAGGAACAGTCAGCGTGGGGCAACAAGCCGTGGGTGGATAGTACAGCGTTGTACGGCTCCACTATTGCACTAGACATCTGAAACAATGGATATGAACATTATCCTGTTCATTTTATTTGCTGTTTAAATATATTGTTGTGATATATTATTAGGTTAAAACCAATATTTTTAGCTTATCCACTTTATTTTTATTTGACCAGCGACCGGGTTTCGTCGTTACCGACATCATCAGACCAGTCTGTAACGACGAAACCCGGTCGCTGGTCAAATAAAAATAAAGTGGAAAAGCTAAAAATATTGGTTTTAATCTAATAATATATTAAAAATGCAATTCGATAATATAAAAATATTATTGTGAGTTTGCATTACCTTTGGTGATGGAAAAATTGATATTTCTAGAGTGCTTTTTTTGGAAAACTCGTCGGATAATTGCTCTAAAAGTCGAGTAGTCAATCCAGATCCAGTACCTCCACCCAATGAATGGAATACTAGGAAACCCTAGAAGCAAACAAAAACTTGTACAATATGCTCGTTATAATCATAATTAAAATGATAGAATATATTACTTGTAGCCCTGAGCATTGGTCAGCTAATTTCCTGATTCGATCCATAGTAGGGGAAACTATCTGTCTGCCGATATTGTTGAATCCCCTAGCAAAGTTGTTGGCCGCATCTTCCTTCCCCGTGATGAGCTGCTCGGGATGATACAGGCTGCCAAACTCACTGTTGCGGATCTCATCTGCAAGAGAAGAAAATAATTAGAATCGGATCGAGTGTCTTTAGATCCAGGTGCATGCTATGTTACTCGCCGACTACGGTGGGTTCCAGATCCACCATGATGGTGCGAGGGACGAGACGCCCGGCCTTGGTCTCCGAGAAGAAGGTCTCCCGGGAGCGACTTGACTGGTCGGCTGTGTGCTGTGTCTGCTCCTGGCATTCCCCTGTGGGATCCACAGAGTGCTCTCTGCAGTACAATTGCCAACATGCACCACCCATCTGCACTCCAGCCTGACCTATGTGGATAGAGATGCATTCCCTCTGGCAAATAGAACAAATTATGCAGTTTGTTGAAAGCGTAAGAAGATTATTAAAATTATTAAGAAGAATTCTTACCATTCTTAATAAAGTAGTATTAAAAATAAACAATAAATTTATAGAATCAGAAATTTGGACCAAATATAAAATTAAAAAATATTGATAAAAAAATTTAATTTGACTTTACATTGCAAATTTTGATAGTAAACTAAAAATTAAATGTACATGTTACATTATTTTTCTAGCATTTTGTTTAAAAAATTTCTAGGGGTTCTAATTTTAATTTCAAATATTAAAATAGATCATTTTCATGAAAGTAGTTGCTTGATCATACATAAAATCGAATATAAACCAATATGCGCTCATTTAATGTTTTTTTTTTAAATTTTCTTTAAGAAGTTCAAAATAAACATTGATGAAAGTACATATTAGGTAATATATCTCAAATAAATACGAAGCCATCTAAATTGATCATAATCCGAGCAGAACGTCTTCTCTAAATTTCTTTAAAACTTGTTAGAATTTGACACTTAACAATAATTTTGGATAATTTATATAGCGCCATTTTCGTAAAATACTACCTCAAGTTTAAGAACACTCTGAGTAGGCTCCTAAAGATTGATAGATATACCAGCAGAGTCTGTATAAGTTATATTAGGGATCTTAAATTTTCCCTTTCTCTGATGCAAATATAGTACATAGTGGTTATCCTGACTTGGCTAACTATCCAATCCGTGTTTTACTGCACCTGCTGTGTCCACTCCTATACCAGACTTTTACCAAAGTCTCACCCAGTTCTTAGTTTGGTCACTCCTGCTACTTTATTCTTCTAGCCCCACACTCAATGGTGCAAGGGCACTACTTCATATGTGTGGCGTTACCTCGATTATTGAAAGGTGTTCAATCCCCCCTATGCTTCAGGTACCAGTCCAGGGTGAAAAATTGCTTTTATTTATTCTGAACCGCCTGGTAATCTAACCCAGGACCTCCAGCTCGGTAGACAAATGCGCTAACCACTGCACTATGGAGGCAAGGTTACTTTATGGCAAGGATTTTTTTTTAAACTAGACTTAAGTTTAATTTATTTTATATATTATTTGTCCTAGATCAAAGACTTTTCATAATATTAAAGGGAATGGAAATATGAAGTTGTTCATAATACAATAAGTTACTAAAACTGACTAACCATCATGCCAATTTTCTACAGGGGTAGGCAATGAGAATAGAATGCCGCACCAATCTGTCTTTGTAAACAATCTTTACCTCTTCCGCCTTTATGCATCTCCTCATACATACCCGCCGATTATTCCGACTCAAGACCTGACCACTTTTAAGTATTTGAAATACTTGATCAAGCCCCAAGTTTTCTTCGGTCGACCTCTGCTTCTATTACCATCCACATTCGCCTCATAAATTTGTTTTACTATTATTTTTTCACACGATCTCAACACACCTTTCTTAATTTTATGGATAATGCTTATCTCAGCCTTGAATTCTTTCATTATACATATAATATTACCATTCGAACATCTATCATACAATATTTTGCTGCGCATTCATCTGAGAGTACGCATTTCAACTGCATTCAGTCTACTTCGTATGTTTAAAATGTAAACCATACAATGGATACCAGAATTTACTGCACGTAGTTGGGGGAAGAATAAGGTTTTATAAAAATATCTCGTTTACTTTTGGAAAAAATTTATTACTAGAAAAAATCTTGAGCAAATATATATGAAACATGTATGTATAAACATTGATTTATGTATTGTTAATATGTGGAGAATTATTCAGGCCGACATATGTATGTGATATATTTGTAACTAATCATTTTGATTTTGATATCTCAGTGTTCATTGGAGTTCATATTACAATGTAAGCACATTCGAACACAATAATACAAAACTATTATTAGAGTTTCAAACAATCATCCTTTAAAATTTTTGTAAAGGCATTTTGTTTGAGTATTAAAAAAATATAACAATATTTCTTATTATTTGAATTAATAGTAAATAAAATCTCTGGCATTAATAGATTTTAAATATGTATACACTTATAAAGAATTATGATATGCATTTTATTTAATATTTTCGACAAACAATAATTGTATTGCTATGTTTAAAAAGAATTTCAATTTAGAATAAGTATGTATATGTATATTATTTACATTGAATGGCAGATTCATTTCAATTTTACGATACAAACTTTTTTAAAGACAAGAGTCTTATTATGATTACATTATATAATATGTTTATACATAATACTTAATATTATAACCAATTTCCTTGTTACAAAAACTCTGTATGTATGGATAATTGCAATATACTGATGAAGGAAGCTTTCAAAAGAAGTTAAGTTTAATTTTAGAGGATTACAATAATACCAATTCCTCAGGATAATAGCTAAAAGTCAATATTGAATGCAAGCAAGCCCAATGTAAGCCGATACATTAAAACATAATTAAAAATATAGTATGTACAGAAATATAACAAAAATGAGTAAAATATTTATAGAATTAATGAAATATGAATTTAAGTAACCATTATCTTTTTTTTATAATTACTATGGAGCGAATAGGCAGTATCCCAATCTTATCACAATATTGCCATGCCTTGTGAAAATTACTCAAACATCACACCTGTCACTTTCTATGTCGCCATTTATTTATCGAGATTATTTTTTGCTGTCAATACTTCTTTGTCAATTAACGTTGTACCATAAATATTATCCTAAAATATCCGGTAAAAATAAAAGTTTTAAATTCAAACCTAATAAGATAATATTTGTAACTTCTATTAACAAAAGATAAAAGACTAGCGGGGCATGTTTGTATAATGGGTTGCATTCAGAATTGTTGCCTGACAAACAAAACTTGACTTGTTTGTATAGAGTGAAGGGCCATCGACAATAAACCGCTCCAAATATTTAATATCAGTTGATAATATCACACATTCTAAAAAATGAATTTTAAAAAGTTTTATTAAAATAAGGGAGTGTAAAATTTAAAAATACAGTGGGTTATGGAATGGTGTACTGTCAAGACATAAAAAAAAACAGATCAGTGGTAATGGAATTATTGAATGGTGAATTATGTTTGAATTGACATTTGATCGTCCAGATTGTACCACATATTACAGAGCTACATACAGTAGAATCTAAACTTTCATTTTATCCAGGTTGTATAAAAAGATCAGCTAAGTTTCAAAATTATACATGATTTAGCAGCATCAGAGAGACAACTAGTTTTACACAAATATCTAATCGAAAATCATTGAAAACAATAATTTTCTATTCATTCTTTCTTTTAACCCTTATCCCGCACCCAATGGTGCAGAGGGCACTCACGCGATAGACCATCAAGAAAATATTGCGGCGATATGATGCAGTGCCATATGTGCAGATAAGGGTTGGTTAGAAGAAGAAAATGGAGGTTCTACAGTAATTTAATCAATTTAATTTCATAACGGTAGTAACTCTTTGCTGAAACAACTTTAAATGAATACATGCAATAAGAAAAGATTTTTATGTTGTATTGTCGATAAAGATCATGGGCGACAAAACTTTCAGGCACCAATGGTGACTCGCCCAAAAGAAAGCAACATACCAGACCTTAATGTCGTGATCTTGGATCCTTTGCCCTCATCTGAGATTCTGGACAAAATAAGTACTTACGAGTAATGTATTGATAAAGAGAATTTAATAGGACCGTTCATGAAGTTAATTTGTAAAATATGTATAAAGTAAAATTGCATTTTCACAAGTACATTTCATGAAAGCGGACTTACGGGAGTCGTGGGATGAGTTTTCATTAGTCCATCAAATGTACATATTTATGCATGTATCTCAACACGTTTACAAATACATTTATACACATTCTTAAATATTTTATAATTAACAAAAAGATTGACTAAAGAAAGTATCATAAATTTTTAATTTATTTTTTAAATTCTACACATTAACAATAAAAACATTTGATCTGTAACTTGTTAAAAAATTCAATGTTAATTAACAATGAAATGCATTTTCCAACAAAAGAACCGCCGACACCTAGAAACGTGTATATACGTATCGTAGTCGTATAGGAGAAAGTGACCAACTAACAAAACGTAAAATGTTCAGGAGGGCCATTTAAGTCACTTTTGCTTGGCTAGAAAATAAACATTAATGCAGTTAGTCATTTTTAACAAGTCAATATATTATACTTCCAAGTTTAAAATAACTTTGGGATTTTTTTCAGAGCAATACTAAGCTAGTAAGATATTAAATAGTCAATGATCACGTTTTTGTAAAAAATGCACTTGGTCACTTTCTCCTGTATGATTACGATATACAGAACTGTAAAATAGTAAAAATCTCAACATTCATACTTCCGTTCAACAGTTAAACAAGTAATTGCAAGTATGTTTGTAAATTAACAAGTAATTTCATGATAAAAAAAAAAAAAATATGTTGTAAAAAATAATTTAAGTTAGCAGTTAGCTTGAAAAACAAAAGTTGTTAATTGAAGGTACCAAACAGTTGGTTTATTATTGAACGTTTGGTTATGTGAACATTGAAAACATATACATATGTAGTGGCCCCGATTTTAATTTTAAGAAATGGACAAAATTACCACTCAGCGGTTCCAGTGTTGAATACAACTGAAATAATAATGGTTTACATAATATTTTCTTAACATATCGCTCACTCCTTTCAAGAACGTAATAAATCAAAAATTGACAATTTTCAGTTGTGCATATTTTCAGAATGCCCAGAAAATGTAATATATCCCAGCAAAAGAGGCATATTTTTAACTTAATATTTACCCGCTACAGGAAAAAAATTGTTTTTTTTTGCATTTTGAAGAAAAGGTATTGTTTGATTATTTTTTTTAAATATATTAAATATTTTTCAAATGGAGAAAAAACCTTCAAGTTTTACCTAAAAATATGTGTTGCACAGTAAAAAGTTCAATAAGTGGCTTGATATTTATTTTTAATACATTGTGATATATTTTTAAAGTTTAATAACGTTCTCCTGAAAAATCAAGTTTTTTGATTTATGACGTTCTTGAAAGGAGTGAGCGATATATATAAAGATATGAATGTATAAACTATGTAGTAATTCCACGATTTACGAACATTTAGCTGTACACACAAAAATAATAAGTTTTTGGAATAAAATTAAAAGAACATTTCTTAGAACTATGACAAGACAGTTATTGGAGAGATAATACTGCACTATTTATGCATGAAACAACTATTATATATTCAATAATTACACATAAATACATGGGTATCTTCGAAGAAATACTATGAGTAGAGCTAATGACTTCATACTGGTTAGTGAAACAAAATGTAGAATTGTTCGTAAAGTGAGGTTTTACTAGACTGTAGATAAAACATAGAAGGAAAACGCCTACTCAATTATTGCCATTGTCATGAAGTACTTTCATGGTTAGTTTTTTATTTGAGTACAAAATATAGGATCAGTCCTAATAAAATAAAACAATCAAAAGCAGATTCTATATCTAATTACATATGTATGTTGAATTATAGATGTCAACGTCAATTTTATAACACAATATTTACACATCTCAATCTTGTACCTAATTTACTATCCATTATTGCAGCATAATGGATGCAAAAACTATCGTTTGGAAGTTTGAATTAAAATCATTACAAGATATTCAATGAATAAAGATATGACAAAGAGATATTATAAGAGCCGGTTATAAAACTGTTGCTGAATGATACGGTAAAATTGATCAGAATATCTCAAAATCAATTTTTCCTTTAAATGTTTTCGTAAAATATTGTAAATAAAAATAACTATCACAGAATTTGTTATACAACTGCAACCGGCTCATATGTATTTTTTTTAAGTGGTTTTTTGATAAAATTCTAAAAGCAAATTAATTATTATAATAATAAATTTTACTATTGGAATGTACATTATAAAAAAATGTTTTAATACTTGAGGCATACGTCACACTTGACTGATTTATTTACAAGTAAGATGATAATTGTAAAAAAAAAAACAAGATGCAAATAAGAGATAAAAGTAAAAAAAGGAAGATTTATTTATACTTAAGGGAGTTCTCCCTTTCCAACCATCTATATTACAATTTATTATAGGAAATATGTACAAAGGATTCATTTAAAATCGGCATAAAATGACAGTTAGTATTTATAAATATTTTTACTTTGTATATATACATTTCACATATAAAAAAATGAAATACAAAATAAAAATGACTTAGTAAAGGGCAGAAAGCATGTCCAATAGTAAGTCTGACCTGAATTTATACAATATAGTGTGATTAATATGTATGTATGGAAGAAAGTCTTTTAAATATGATTTATTACGTAATAGGATAAAAGTACATGTTAAGGATATTTCTCCCCATATCATCTCTCCAGCAGAAGGAAGACTTGAGACTTGACGCACGGCACCACTGCAAAAATAAGTAATTTAAAATAAGACAATGTTTAAATTGTTTCTACCCAAGTTGATGGTTATCTTCCGCCAATATATATATATTGTAAAAAAAACACCTGTAGTTTTATCCACATTTATTTTATTTGACCGGGTTTCGTCATTACTGACATCATCTGACTGGATGTCGTTAACGATGAACCCGGTCACTGGTAGAAAAAAAAATAAAAGATATATTTTTCATGTCTTTTGTTTCTCAATATAAGATATCGCCAGAAATTTTCATATTTATTTATGAAATTGATTATTTTTACAAATATATTTTGCATTGAATGCAATCAACATAAACTCGACATATTCTGCAATGAGTTAGCTAAATATATTGACCTCGAAATACTAAACACGCCGTATGACGTATTCATATGCGTAGCGCAAGTAGGAATAATTTGATATATCACAAACGTTCCTACGGTTGCGGGTATACTTTTTTACACCTGAACGTATGGTATATGGTTTGTTGCGTTCGGGCAATAATATAGCTAATGTATCACATACATTCGTATAGGCAGGGCAGTTAATACAAACACAGCTATAATACATTTCAAAAAAAGCTCAGAAATAATCAAATATAAAACGGTGTAAAAAGATTTTTAATATATTTTTAGATTACTGTTTTTATTTAATTACAAAAATTTGAAATAGGGGTTGTTTCAAATGACTTTTTGCATGAAAATCAGGTACTTTTTAGTAATGATAGAAAGGGAAGAAGACTCACATATGGCTGGGGCTGGGCGGCGACTAGCTGGCGTGGGCGTTTTGTGGCGCAGGCCCATCCGCCTGCCACTTGAACTTGGTGTCCATGAGCCACTGCTGCCCCGCACTGCCCGTGCACGGCCGCAGGACCGGTATGGCAGGTTGCTCCGGCTCCGCCCGCTGCAGACATGCCCCCGTGTTTGTATGTTTTATGGTTTTGCTCTGGAAAAATATAAACTTATAAAAAAAATAATAAGACAAGAGGTAACAGACCCCCAGGAAGACCACCTAAACGATGGAGAGATAGCTGGTCTTCCACCTCCCAGGAGCGGACCGGAGAATGACAGGACATAGTCCTAAATAAAGAGGAAGACCTCGTTAATTACGAATGGAAAAGACCAACACTAAAAATATTTCAAATTAAAACATGGGAAAAAATATACTTCTACTTTTTTTCACATACAAAATGATGTGCGGTGATGTTAAAAAAATCCTGTATTGAAAAAAACAGATGTTCTATATTAATTTGTAAACAAAAAACACAAGCCACTTCCGAAACATTATTTTGTTTATAATAAAAACTGATTTGAAAAAAAAGCTAATATGAAATATTTTCTGGATTTTAGCACTTTCATTTTCAAATTCACAAGCCTTCAACCCTTTGCACTCGAGACTTTACAGCTTACTTTTTAAACTTTTTTTACAACAGGAACACACCCAAATATTAGCAAAATTGAGCAACTGGCGGGACAGAATTGTACCTGCGTTAGTACGTATCCCAACCTTTTATTATTCAAACAACATAACGGTACATAGTGGCAACGTATAGTGGCCAACCGATTTACTTGGGAATTTACCATGTCAACCATATTGTCTCCATTCGAGTGTAAATGGTTAAACTATTTTTGTTCGAGTAAGGTTGGTTGAAAATAAGGTAATTGATTTTAGTTACCTGCGAATCGTACACCCATGCCTGGTTACCGGCCATCCCGTGGCACCGCACCAGGCGGACTGGCCCACGAGGATGCGCCGAATCCAAGCAGTTGTCATCGGACATGATCTGCTGCCGCTTAGTGTAGGCAAACACTTGGTTCCCGCCCAGCTCGTGGCAGAACGCCATTCCCAGGTTCTCTCCTGACTTGTGCCCCATCGTGTCCAGGCAGTACTGGGTCTCGGAGTTCCGGATCTGAGAATGAAGAAAATTGATCAATACCATTTCTATTAATTTACTCAAAAATTCGTCCAGCTTTACCTATATTACAAACAATCTTCTTCTCAATAATTCGCCATAAAATTATTTCAAAACTTTTGTAACATTTTTAATATTTTACAAAAATCCTATTGGCATTCAATATGTCAAATAGTTGAGGAAGTTAGTTTAGTTCATTGATCAGGTGATGATGTAAAGAATACATTTTCATTGCCACGTGGCTACTGCAACACGTGTCAAGAGGTAATCAAGTATCTGGAATGACTAAAGTCAGCTCTAATGCATTCAGAGATTAAGTCTTATTATTTATACATATAAAAGCTCTCAATGACTTTTGTTAATATTTTCGGGCATTTTTGTTTAACATACATGTTTCACATTGATTTAAATATCCAATTTTTTAATTGGGTTTAAGAAAAAAAATGTTTAGGAAGCGCTATCATCTTCATTAGCGAAATACAATATTGTAAAATTAGTATGTAGAGCCTTTATGCTTTTCAAAAAATTAAATCGATACTTACATCTCCCAAATAGTAATAATCCAGGGGCATTTGACTTTCTGGATAAACATTCTCCAAGTACCAACGGAAGCTTTTACATTTGAGATTCTTTCTCAGTTCCTGTCTTTCAGTTATATTTCCTAGCGGTACCAATCGAGCCCCTATTTAAAAAGAAATATTAATATGAAATTTACACACTTTAAGGTCTCTACAAATATTACAAACAATTCAAAATACATCATTTAAAAGTTGAAAAGTTTTAATATATTGGAATACAAAATTCAGTAGAAAAAATTTATATGAAAGGGGATGAAATTTTAATGCGTTCTTTAAAATTATAAGCAAAAATATTTTAGGTGCATGATTCTTCTACCCAGTTAGTCTAAACTAAAACCATCAAAGTATGCAAAAAATATTAAAGGTGATATTATGCGATCCGCACAATATCTTACAAAGGTCGCAAATACTCGATATTAATCATGAACACCATACAATCAACACCTAGTAATAAATTATTTAATAAGTAGCTTACTATTTTTCCACATTATAATCATAAATAGTATTAGTTATCTACGTGAAATGCTATTAGACCAGCAGTATCTATTTTTTAGGTGACAAAACTACTTCTTACCAAAATTAATTAAAGAAATTCATATATGTAACTAACAATTTTTAACAAAAAAAAAGATTAATGTAATAAAGTTGACGATTAGCTGTCTATTGTTTTCAATATCAACTACGTATATTGAATATTAATAATTACAATGATTTAAGTGAATTAATATTTAGACAATTCTAAAAAAAATAATTAAATCATAGAAAAAAGGAAAAATGTTTTTGGTTACTAAAAGGTGTACTAGCTGTTTTAAAAATAAATGAATAAATTATTGGAAAAAAATTCAATATGTTAGTATAACATGGAGCTGTTAATACAATTTAAATACTTCACATGAATATTATGATGTATTATTACATGTTATATATAATAATGGTGTGATTAAATTGGTAGTTTTTATTGATACATTGTTAAAATGATAGATAAAATTAGCTCGACATTCATATTTTGATTGGCACAAAAAACAAAATAACATCAGAAAACAAAATAACTTTTAGAATCACTAAATGTAAAAATCTGCCCGCTGTCAGACATTTATTATTTAACATATAGATAGAAAGCAGGAGTTAAATAAGGCAACCAGATAATACTTTCTATAACAAAAAGGAAGAAATCAAAACATTTATACTTAGACAATAAATGAATATTGTTATTATACTTCAGTCCAGCAATGAGAAATGATTTATTTATTGAGTTTTAAAAAAATTATATTTTTATAGGTAACAATGATCACATTGAAGATAAATTAAAGTAACTGGAACAAATATAAAATTTAATAAATAAAAACACAAAATTTTTCTCCAATTATTGAGGTAAAGCTTTTTTGATGAAAAAATGAGATAGTTCATGGTGACTTTAGGTAAAAACAGTAACATATCGCTCACTCCTTTCAAGAACGTCATAAATAAAAAATCGTAAATTTTCAGTTGTGCATGTTTTCAAAATGCCCAGAAAATGTACTATATCCCAGCAAAAGAGGCATATTTTAAACTTAATATTTAACCGCTACAGGGCAGTGTTGTTTTTGCATTTTAAGGAAAAAGGTATTGTTTAATAATTTTTTTAAATCAACTAAATATTTTTCAAATGGAGAAAAAACCATCAGGTTTTACGTAAAAAGATCTGTTGCACAGTAAAAAGTTCAATAAGTGGCTTGATATTTATTTTTGATACATTGTATTATATTTTTAATCTTTAAAAACGTTCTCCTGAAAAATCAAGTTTTTTTTATTTATGACGTTCTTGAAAGGAGTGAGGGATATATGAATTTAAAATATCCCAGCTTCGACTAAATCAGGTTGTACCTTTATATATTTTACAGCTATATTTTAGACATATTTGTACCCTCAATCAAAATATAAATGAAGTGTATAGCCAGGTGCAATAACAAAACGGCAGTTTTTTTTTAAATCGCATTTTTACATTAAAATCTCTGATTAAAAAGTAAAAAATTCAATGGAAATAAACAATAAAAATGCGCATTTGGATTATTGCAGCTGACATATGAATCCGTTAGAATATTAGTGAAAAAACCTGGGTTTATGCTGTAGTAGAAATTCTTCCACGAGTCAAGCCAGACTTCAGCGAGGCGTGCATTGTTGTGATTCACAATACGGCTCGTGCCCCCGGGGAAGGAATAGGGGGTGGACTTTCTGAAAACGTGTCCCACGTGCGAGCACGGCACGATCTCCAGAATACCCCCGCACATCCACACCTACACCGAGTTAGCATGCCACATGACACAGGTATTCTCACAGCATCTCAATTTCCCCACTAGCTTTCTCCTTTTAATGTACGAGAATAATAACCGCGTGAACCCACCACACACCCGAGGGTATTCCGTATGATTGTTATTTGTAATTTACATAAGAGTCTTACTTAGTCATAATTCAATAAACATAGCTGAAAAGCAATGTTGGTGTAAACAACAAGCTTCACCAAATTTATTTTGTATATTAAAAGCATTTTAACTTTGAGGTATGGTAATATAACACTCTACTTATCATTCATCGTTCACTTTGTGTAATACCACTTAAAAACACTACTTTATGACTAAGTCACGAAGTAGTATTTTTAAGTGGTATCATACAAAGTGAACAATGAATGATAAGAAGTGTTATTTCACCTAATTAGTTTATTGTGTAAATTATCCACATTAAGTGGTTTATATTAACTTATTATTTACTAATTATTACTGCAGCAAAAATGCTTTCCAGCATTGATATAATATAAACACATTTCCTTTGTCCATGCAGATTAATATTTTTTAAATAGAAAAATGACCTTGGTGGATGGTGTGTATGTGGTTATCATCCTCATACCTTCATTTGGGGTTAATATCATGGAGTTTGTTAGTGTCGCTAGATATAATCAACACTATTAGTGAGTGAAATGAATTTTACCCTAAAATAGAAGTTAAAATATAATCAATTAATTTTAATAATACAAGTAGCTGGCAAATATATGTTACCACTTGAGATGCAGATGCGTTAAGAGCTGATTAAAAAAAAGGAAAAATATTTTAAGTTTATGAACTGTCATGTCCATTTAAAAAGTTTATATGTACTTGATGTTGTATATTTTGTTCAATTTTTAAAATAAAT